>NC_086451.1:123300387-123600387 GCF_028390025.1 Pseudophryne corroboree | reverse complement strand
TATCGGTTCCAGGTGAGATTTTGGTAAGTTCAGAATCCACCCGTGATCCAGGAGTAGTGTGATTGAGATGCGAATACTGTCCATCAACCACTCCCTGGATGGTGCCTTTATCAGAAGATCGACCAGGTATGGAGTTATGTTCACTCCCTGATTGCGGAGTAGAACATCATCTCTGCCATCACCTTGGTGAACACTCTCGGTGCCGTGGAGAGACCAAATGGCAGGGCCTGGAACTGGTAGTGACAGTCCTGCAGTGCAAACCGTAGATAAGCCTGATGAAGCAGTCAGATTGGAATGTGAAGGTATGCATCCTTGATATCCAGAGACACTAGGAATTCCCCTTCCTCCAGACCTGAGATTCCCGCTCTCAGAGACTCCATCTTGAATTTGAACACTCTTAAGTACGGGTTCAACGACTTGAGGTTCAAAATCGGCCTTACCGAGCCGTCCAGCTTCGGTACTACAAACAGGTTGGAATAATATCCCCTGTTTTGAAGATGAGGTGGAACTGGAACAATGACCTGAGTCTGTACCAGTTTTTGAATGGAGTCCTGTAAGGTTATACTTGCTTCCTGTGAAACTGGTAAGCCTGGTTTGAAGAATCTGTGAGGTGGGAGCTCCTGAAACTCCAATCTGTAGCCCTGGGAAATAAGATTTATGACCCAGGGATCCTGGCATGATGTTGTCCAGATGTGACTGAAAAATTTTAGTCGGGCTTCCACCTGCCTGTCTTCCAGGCATTGCGGGTCACCGTCATTCTGAAAGCTTTGAGGAAGTAGAACTTGAGCTCTGTTCCTGTAAACCTACAGTTGCTGGTTTTCGGGGTTTACCTCTAGCGCCTCTGGTGGCTGTAGAAGAACCTCTGGTTTTGCCATTGAACTTGGCAGTCCAAAAGGACTGTAGATTAGGTCCTGAGTAAGCCTTCCTGGCTGGGGGAGCTGCAGAAGGAAGATACGTGGACTTACCCACAGTAGCTTTGGAGATCCATTTGTCTAGTTCATCTCCAAATAAAGCATCTCCTGTGAAGGGCAGGCCTTCCACGCCTTTCCTGGTGTCCGCGTCAGCAGTCCACTGGCGTAGCCATAAGCCTCTGTGTGCTGACACTGCCATAGCAGTGGTGCGTGTATTAAGGAAGCCTATTTCTTTTAAGGCTCCCACCATAACATTTGCAGAGTCCTGTATATGTTGCAGGAATAAAATAATCTCCCCCTGAGGCAAGGTACCTAATCCCTCAATTAGGTTATCCGACCATTTTGCAATGGCCTTACTAATCCACCCACATATTATAGTGGGTCTATGTGCCACCCCGGCAGCTGTATACAAAGATTTTAGTGTATTCTCAATTCTACGATCAGCGGTGTCTTTTAGGGAGGCTGCACCAGGGACAGGCAATACAATTTTCCATGACAGCCTGGACACTGATGCATCCACTATCGGTGGATTTTCCCATTTTTTCCTATCCTCAAGAGGAAAAGATGATATCAACCTTTTAGGGATTTGAAATTTCCTATCAGGATTAACCCACGGTTCATCAAACAGGATATTTAGTTCCTTTGACACAGGAAAAGTGGCTGAGGATTTCTTTTTTACATTAAAATAAGATTCCTCAGTCTCCTCTGTTACCTTATCAGGGATATGCAAAACCTGTCTAATAGCTTCTATGAGAGCCTCTATTCCCTGTGACAGAGTAGCCTCCCCGACCTCTGCATCCACCTCCCCCTCCTCCACATCTGACCCCTCATCATCAGAGTCAGACTGCAGGATATGGGCCAAAGGATGCTTTTGCAGACAAATGGCAGAGGACTGAGATGCTGGTTTGGGTACTGAGTCTCTGTTCATAAACTCAGACATTGATTGTCTTAAGTATTACATCTCTTTCTCATTGCGGGACAAGTTAGTGGAAATATTGGAGATCACTCCCCTAATGGAATCCAGCCAAGCTGGTTCTGCCCTGCTAGCCGTGGAGGGTACAATGCATTGTGTACACTGCAGTGAACCCCCTGGAGAAGAGGAACACTGTGCCTTACAAGAAACACACTCTTTGTCTGACATACTCTGACAGTGACAGCACACACACACAGGAACAGGTTAAAAGCACAATTAATCCACAAAGAGCCCTTCAAGAGCGACACAGAGATAGCCTGGAGCCAGCACACAGTGCCCTTACTGCTAATGCCAAGCTTAGCCGGGTCACAGACTAAATACCCAGATTGGGGACTTGGTACATTAGTAAGCGCTCCCCCCCTACTATGACCCCCTGGTACCGCTGAAGTAATCTGGAGTCTCTCCGGAGGGTCTGCGCGTCTCTGTCAGTCAGCGTCTGTGTCCACTGCAGAGGGAAAATGGCGCTGGTGAGCTGCAGGAACCGCTCGTATTGAAGCCCTGCCCCTACAATTGCGCGCGGTCTTCCCACTTTTTTATACTGGCTGAGGTAATTTTTATGCTTAAAATGGAGTCAGTCACCTTTAAGTCTGTAGTGCCAGTCTGGGTACTGTGTACACTTGTAGTGTACTTAGACTCAGTTCGCCCCCTCAGAAGCGGTGCATCCGCACTGTGTACTGAGTCCTGAAACTCCACTGCCCCATAGAAGCCGTGCGTCTCTGTACCATCATGCCGCCAAAAAGAGCTATGAGAGAGGTGGCCGATCTAGATAGAGATACTTTACTTTGCCCAAAATAATTATCTGCTAAAAACTCCATCAAGACAGATTGGACCACTGACCAGCAAGATAACCTAACCTTTATATCTACATTCAATAGGGACAGCATTCAAATTAAAAAAATTATTTGCAAGAATTTCAATATACTGAATCAAGACAATATACTTAGGGGTCATATACCATTGAAACCTAGATTCATTTTCAAGAAAAATCGCTCTCTCAAGAGTATCCTTGCACCCAGTTTTCTGAAAGAAGTCCCCGATACCACACAAGCGGCCGAGATACAGGATACTTGGTTACCATCCAGACCAAAAGGCTTTTTTCGCTGTGGGGCCAATAAATGCACTACATGTAAACATATTCCGAGGAAAACGACACACATCCTCGTTGAAAATGGAGAAAAACATATACTAGCCAGTTTTATGAATTGCAACACGAATTATGTAATCTATCTTCTTACATGTGGTTGCAATCAGAGATGTGTGGGACGTACCACCAGAAGCATTAAGGTTCGATTTATGGAACATCGTCGCAATATTCTCAATAGACTCCCCACACATAGCATCTCCAGACATTTTAGGGATAAACATGAAGGTGATCCCAGCTCCCTCAGTTTAGTAGCAATTGAACAAATCATAATGACTAAAAGAGGGGGGGGACCGATATAAAACCCTCTGCACTCAGGAATTATATTGGATGTATAGGTTAGATACTATATATATCCATCAGGATTGAATGAGGTGGTGGAACTCAACTCAGTGTTATAGTTCTTTTTCATGGGGAGCGTTATATGTATACTCCATATATGTTAAAAATATCAATTAACAGTAATGTATAGTTGTCTTCTATTATACATATTTAGATTTTCTTGGGTTTGGAGACTTTTTAGTATACATAGATACTGCTGTTATATATCTATTTATTTATTTTATAATTTAGATTTTTTAATTTTCTATTATTTTTTTATTTTATTATTTATTTAAAGAATTAATGATATATGAATAAGGAATTTTTTGATTATGTCTCTGTCTGATGAACAGAGAATGAAGTCAGATAGAATATATTCATTTATTATTATATTTTACAGAATAATGAACTACAGATGTGTCTACTTACATCTTTGCTTTTTTACAAATTTGGCACAACATGCAAAACACGGCTAAGCTGTTTTTCATGAGTAGTGAGTGGATGAATTTAAAAAATTTTGTTTGCCATAATAGAATATGTATAAAGTTACATATTAAAGAAGCAAATTAAGAAAAATCACAAGGCATGGCTAAATCTCTGAGTCTATGGCATGCAAAACTGTGCCATACATGGCGGGATATAGCAAAGATGTATGTGGACACATCTGTATGAACTATATCATTTTTACTTAAATATCTCCCAGATTTTTTTATTTTTATTTTTATTTTGTTATGTCTATGTACATATTTCACTTAATATGTTAATTATTATCTTAATACTACGGATTCATGATCTATCCCATGTATGAATTAAGTATTATTGAGGGGTCGCTTGTTGCCCTGGCGACGCTTAGCGGCACACGTCGCCATGACAACAGATTTGTTTTTGAGGACTGTCGGGCCGAGATTTCCGGATACGACGAGAAGACGCGACACACAGCACACAGTGCCACGTCATTCCCAGGTCCGGCGGAAGACAAGTGACGTGGTCACGTTGTCTTGATAACTGAAGACATCGAGTGCAGGTTGACGCGGACGGATGACACGGCGAAGGGCCGCGCTCCACCCCCGTCATACACGTACTGATCACAAAGGGGAGGCGGACCGGACCGGAACCAATAGGGACCATGTACCAACCCATCCCTCCTACTCCCGCGAGACCACGGGAGGGAGGGGGGATACCCCCTGACCTCCGATGTAATCCTTAATATATGGAATATGATCCAGAATTTTCATACGTAGTATTCATGTGTTAGTTCAATTCCACCATCTCGGGTTTTCTATAAGATCAAAACCAACAATTGTCAAGTGTTGTTTCTTATGAATTCAGCTTTGTGTATTTGTCAAAAATGGATCCACAAAATAGATATATATTTATAAATTTTAATTATTATAGATATAAACCTCCGTTGTCTGTCATTTTAAGGTCACAAAATGCTAACAGGTGGTCACATGTAATCACATATGCTAATGAGCAGCCATATTGGCATGCTATATAAATCACTACCAGCAGGACTACTAGCACCTTGAAAAAGTTGCTCTTATGCAACGAAACGCGTTGGTGAGACCTGCCTGATTGTGTCAACTCCCTTCTTGTGGATGATCTGGACCTGGACCAAGTCCCTGTTGGAAATTTCCTTTGGACATACAAAGACATTCCCCATCCATCGTTGGAAGTTTATCACCACTACATCACGAGGAACAGCCTATTGCGGACGCAGATTCGCTTAATACCTCTGAAGCGTATGGTGGTAACTATGATCCATGGATATGACATTGGGCCCTATGAACTATAGGGGACTATTATAGGAACAGGTCCATCACACCAGGCACTTACAATTAGAATATTTGCCATTGGGAGTAACGCAATCCAACAGTCGTTGTATTGATTTTATTCAGTAATTTATGTGGTATTGACCACCTACATGCAGTGCACTTTTGATGTTTTATGCTCATATATTTTATCTTGATTAAATTGTGATTATACTTGTGATCCACCTTTGCTTTTGTGACCACATTTCAGCGCTATATTTCTTTGTTCCTGTTTTCTATATAGGGGTTTGACCAGCCCCGGTTTTTATAGCTGCTGTGGTGAAACTCACATCCAGCGCCTGAGTAGGTATACCCTAGGGTATTTCCTTATTTTTGCTTGCCATCATGCCGCCATAATGGCCGGCGACCCACTAACCAGGATGCCAGCTTAGTACTCACCAGTCTTCTTTCTTCTGGCTCTGTTAGGGGTGGCGGCGTGCTGCGGGAATGTACGCTTGCCATGGTGGGGCGTGCAAATAGTTCCCTCAGGAGCTAGTGTCCTGTCAGTGGGGACCGGGACCATTAACCCTTCAAGAGGTTGGGCCTTTCCCACCCCTAAGTCCCACGAAGCAGGCAGGCTGGTGACATCCAGTCCTGCCTGAAAACAACAAACAGAGAAAATAAATGCAGAAAACTCTTCAGGAGCTCCCATACGACGTGACTGGCTCCTCCGGGCACATTTTCTAAACTGAGTCTGGTAGGAGGGGCATAGAGGGAGGAGCCAGCGCACACTATCAAATTCTTAAAGTGTCCAAGGCTCCTAGTGGACCCGTCTATACCCCATGGTACTAAATGGATTCCCAGTATCCTCTAGGACGTAAGAGAATTAATTTATGTGGATAGCAAATAACAAGATGTTGCTATAAACATCTGATAAAGAACAAATCCATAAATTACATTAATATTTGCTAGAGGTAAAAAAAACTAACCTTTTGAAAACCATTCTATTTTTTTCATTAATTATTGTAAATGTAGTAGAGCAACAGTGATTACATAATATGCTGAAACTGTGCACCACGTTTCTTTTTTTATGTCTCCCTCTTCATCTGAATCCCTACTGTGACCTCTTCCACGTCCCAGTGGTCTGCATACAGCACCTATAGCTATGGATGAATATACAGTATTTCTAACATTTGTCAAAAGGTCTTTCATGAGGCCACTTAAGTTCCCAATGGGAGATGGATTCTTGAGGGTTGCATATGCATTGACTGAAACAAATCACCTTTAAAAACAACTATCTTCTGCAGCTCTGGGAGACTCCCAAGTTTTCAGGTATTTCCACAGATCCTGGAAGAGGGGATGGATCTCCCACCCTGTAGTGGCTTTTTGCCTGGGGCGCCGCTGTCCCGAGGGCGTGGCCGCCGCCATGGCAGGAGCCGCTACTGGTGCTGTGCGGTGTTCCTGACGTCATTGCGCACCGCACGGCATTGTGGGAGCGGCCGTGCGGCATTCTGGGTGCGGTGCTATGGGAGAGACGTCATGACGTCTCTCCCATAGATCCGAGGAATGGCTCCGGCGGCCGGAGATGGAGGGGAGCAGTGGTCGGGAAGCAGGAGCGGGGGTGGTATTTATTTATTTTGTTAAGCAGCGCTACTAGGGGCACAACTCCACAGGGGGCACAACTACTGGGGTACAGCTACAGGGGTCACAGTACTGGGGACAAAACTACTGGGGGCACAGCTACAGGGGCACAACTACGGGGGGCACAGCTACAGGAGGCACAGTACTGGGGGCAAAACTACTGGGGAAACAGCTACAGGGGGCACAGCTACAGGGTGCACAGCTACAGGGGGCACAACTACTGAGGGCACACTACTGGGGGCACAGCTACAGGGTGCACAACTACTAGATGCACAACTACTGGGGGCAAAATTACTGGACGCCCAACTACTGTAGGCACAACCACTGAGGGCACAGCTACAGGGGGCACAGCTACAGGGGGCAACACAACTGGAGGCACAACTACTGGGGGCACAGCTACAGGGGGCACAACTCTACAGGGGGCAAAACTACAGGGGGCATAACTGTGACCATGCCCCTTCCCCATGAAGCCACACCCCTATCTTTTGCCGTGCGCCGTTGCAGTGAGGGGTTGGGCGTCAAAGGAAACTTTCACCCTGGGCATCACAAGGTCTAGAACCGGCCCTGCTCCCACCACCCACCCACTTCCTAGTTAAGTAAGGTGGATGGCAGAGTAATAACAAATTTGTGGATCCCTGGGGAGGGGACAAGGCAAATATGATGCAATTCAATAAGAATCACGCCATTTTGGATCTTTCCCGAATTGTTGGACCCCAAATTCAAGGGATTATAATGGAAGCATTATGGCACAAAGCGCCCAGCCCCATCCCCTCAGTGATCATCTGCAACTTCTCTCTGACCTTCTACCAGAGAGGAGGTTTAAAATGACGGCACTTGTTTTTAAAAAAAAATGTACATGGATCTTACGATCAGAGGTGCTTAACGGATTAATTAAACTATCTTTATTACTCACTGTAGACACTATCAGAATTGAGTTCAACCCTTTGGGCTCTGTAAAGACTTTGTGATTTTCCAGGACTTCATCAATGATGTACTTTATTTATTCTTAGATAGATTTGTAACTATCTAGTTTCACAACATTGCTATTTACTCATTACTCTTCTACAGCATTGTGATCCTGTATGACTTCTGTTATAAAAAATCAGGAAGAGCTACTTTATAGAATAGTGAAAATTAGAATTTAGCATTTTTAGTATTATTATCTCTACAGATGTTGTCTCCATGATTCCTGCCATAGGGGGTCATTCCGAGTTGATCGCTCGCTAGCAACTTTTTGCAGCGCTGTGATCAGATAGTCGCCGCCTATGGGGGACTGTATGTTAGCTTTGAAAGTGTGCAAACGCTTTTGCAGCCGAAGGCACAAAAAATGTTTAAGCTGTTTCTGAGTAGCTCTGGACTTTCTCAGCCGCTGCAATCACTTCTGTCTTTTTGATCCCGGAATTGATGTCAGACACCCGCCATGTAAACGCTTGGACACGCCTGCGTTTTTCCAAACACTCCCAGAAAACGGTCAGTTGACACCCACAAACGCCCTCTTTCTGTCAATCACCTTGCGATCGGCTGTGCGAATGGATTGTTCGTTAAATCCATCGCCCAGCACCGATCCTCTTTGTACCCATATGATGCGCCTGTGCATTGCGGTGCATACGCATACGCAGTTTTGCCGAGATTTAACCTGACTGCAGCACTGCAAAAAGTTGCTAACGAGCGATCAACTCGGAATGACCCCCATAATGTGAACAATAAGCGAGTTGAAACTGCTCACTCAGTTTAAAGCTATCCAAAGGTTCTTAGGTTTTGTCAGATGCTAGGTTTGTCTGTACCTTCTCATTTGTGGTGGTCCCATATCACTGTACTTCCTGAAAAAAAGATCTGACTTTATTTTTCTCCTCATCCTTGACAGTTGTCTGTTTTTTCAAAGAAGTATTTTTATTAGTCTCTGTTACTGTATTCATCATTCGTGGTGACTTTTTTAAATCGAAGTTGACGTTTCAAGTATTGGAGCTGGAGCCATTCAATCTCATAAGTCTGCGGTAGATCTGAAATTAGTTACATGCATGTTCTTTGTTTTCTATACAATTTTCTACTGCTGAAGTTAACTAGGATGGACAATCCTGAACTTCTGGCAGTTAAATTGGCATTCAAGGAATGGGACACAAGCTGAAGGTAGCAAAACATATTATTATGGACTATACCAATTATAAAACTTCAATACATTGAGGCAGCAGGAACTTTGAGTCCTAGACAGGTCTGATGGCCTTTATTCTTCAGTAGATTTTATTTTTTATCACTACATACCATACTGGTTCTAAGAATTATAAAGGTGTTTTTTATGTAAACATAATGATCCACTTCTTGATACTCTAAAGCATGGGATACTGTGCAAAGTTTAAAACACGATCTCATCAGTTGTTTGCACTTGAATCCTTGAGACAAGCAGTTCTTCCATGATAATGAACTGTCTGAGCATTGGGTATAAAACCATCAAATTACAATCGTATTCATGGTGGCTTTTCCAGAACTCTGCTGTTAAAAATGTCATTGTTGTCATTGAGACTTCTTCTAAACTCAGAACTTATGTAAACTCATCTAACAGACAATTCCTTTCAGTACCCACTAACAACATTCATATGGTTCATATTTCAGTGGACGTCATCACATAAATAAATTTGTCCAAAGGCTGTAATTCTATTTGAATAGAATTTGAATGTTTTAGTAAGATGGCTCATTTCATTCCCTTGTCTAGATTTCATTTAGCTAAAGTATTTGCACCACTTTTCGTACAACATATTTGAAATATTGATGAAACGTCTCTTGTATTGTATCCAGTTGTAAGAGACGCCATTCTCTCATTGCTAGTAATAACTTGTCACAAATAGAACTCACTTGAGCCTGCTTGACATTGGTGTGGCACAGGGTTAATTTAAAAAAAAAAACTGGTTTATCTAAAAATGACTACATTCCCTGGTGTTTCACACACTCACTATTAGTTCCAAATTTCTGCCACCAGTAATGTTGTTTAAGGAACTTACTCTAAATTGGAAGCTGTCAGATCTCCCATCAAAACTACAATTAGACCATAAGTCATTCCCAGTAATCAATACCCAAAAAATAACCTGTAGTACAGATATGTAGGGTTGATTAACCAATTTGACAAGACAATTAATTTGATAAGGATCACAAAGACCAAGCTCTCTAAATTCATTTAATATGAGAAAATGCTCACAATCCATATAAAAAAAACCAATAAAAATTACATACAACAATATAGTTTCCAATAAAACAAAAGGGAAAATAACAGAATGTTGCATTTACATTATCATACATCCTTACATGGAGTCAGAGGAAATCAGGACCAATTCTCCAATTACACATTGGCACACTAAGAATGGAACACTTCTATACATTTTAGAGATTAGCTGAGTCTGTCAAAACTTCAGGGATCCGAGGGAATCCTTGGATTTGGAATCCCGCCTTGCTCAGATTCCAAATCAAGGCAAAATGTCATCATCCTGGCATCGGATCCTGTGGTGATTTAGGCTTTATTTCATAGCAGACCCTGGAAGGAGAGCACATCCCCTAAACCGCCATGGCAGAAATGAATATATTATATTAATAAATATATATTATAACAGTCTTTTACTTGTACACCTCCCAGAGCTCCTAAGGGCAGTGTTACTTTTAACCATCATTATTGGTGCAAATGCACAGTCACAATGGTGTACTGCTCACTGCTAGTGACTAGATAACTACTGGCTGAGCTACATCAGTGATGTGCGGTGGGGTGAGGCAGAGCCTTTCCTGTCATACTTACGTTTAAACCAGAGTTTTGACTGAATAAATATATGAAAAATACTGATAATTTGTTTGAAATATTTTCTTTGCATTATTCTAATAATTTTTATAGCTCAAACTCTGGAGTAAAAAGTCTATGGCAGGAGAGGCAATGCCTCACCTGTGTATCCTTTCCACATATCTCTAATCAAAACTCACCAGATTTCCAGGAGTTATAATGCTGCACCTGTGTATAATGCCCAGATGTACCCTTTGGCTTATATATTGCATGTAAATCTGGCTCTGGGGTTAGCCAGTGCCTCCTGAGCTATTTAGCTCACCGCACGTCCCTGAGCTAGATAGATGTAGACAGTTAGCAAAACATTATTTTTTATTTGTTTATAGTGCAGGTTAGGGATATCTATAATATTAGTTGAATTTTTATCATACTGGTGCTATTACTTAATTGCAGCACTTTGGTGCACAGCACACTGGGGGTAATTCAGAGTTGATCACAGCAGCAAATTTGTTAGCAGTTGGGCAAAACCATTTGCACTGCGGGTGTGGCAGATATAACGTGCAGAGAGAGAGAGTTAGATTTGGGTGGGTTATATTGTGTCTGTGCAGAGTAAATACTGGTTGCTTTATTTCTACACTGCAATTTAAATTTTAGTTTGAACACACCCCACCCAAATCTAACTCTCTCTGCACATGTTATATCTGCCCCTCCTGCAGTGCACACAGGGGGTCATTCCGAATTGTTCACTCGCTAGCTGCTTTTAGCAGCCGTGCAATCGCTAAACCGCCGCCCTCTGGGAGTGTATCTTAGCTTAGCAGAAGTGCGAACGAAAGGATCGCAGCGCCGCTACAAAAAAAGATTGTGTAGTTTCAGAGTAGCTCCAGACCTACTCCTAGCTTGCGATCACTTCCGACTATTTAGTTCCTGTTTTGACGCCACAAACATGCCCTGCGTTCAGCCAGCCACACCCGCATTTCCCCAGGCACGCATGCGTTTGTATCTGACACATCTGTGTTTTTACACACACTCCCCGAAAATGGTCAGTTTCCTCCCAGAAACACCCACTTCCTGTCAATCACTCTGCGGCTAGCAGTGCGACTGAAAAGCGTCGCTAGACCTTGTGTGAAACTGCATCGGCTTTTGTGAAAGTACATCGCGCGTGCGCATTGAGCCGCATACGCATGCGCATGCGCAGAAGTGCCGATTTTTAGCCTGATCACTGCGCTGCGAACAACAGCAGCTAGCGATCAACTCGGAATGACCCCCATAGGGCCTAATTCAGACCTGCTCGTAGCCGTGAAAAATTTTGCACAGCTACGATCAGCCACCCTGACATGCGGGGGGGATGCCCAGCACAGGGCTAGTCCGCCCTGTATGTCTGGCCCTCCCCCCGCTGCACAGGTACAAAAGTATCGCTAGGCGGCAATGCTTTTGTATCTGAAGAATAGCTCCCTATCAGTGCAGCTCCTGCGCGCTGACAGGGAGCTACCCGTTGCTCTCCGGGTCGCAACGGCTGCGTGTGATGTCACGCAGATGCCGCAGCCGACCCCCCGCACAGTCCAGGCACGCCTGCGTTAGCCGGATTGCGCCCCCAAAAATAGTGGCCCTACACTACCGGCACGCCCCCTCCCGCCCAGCGATCACCTCTGCCTGTCAATCAGGAAGAGGCGATCGCTGGGCTGAGATGCTGATAGCATCTCTGGCATACGCCGGCGCATGTGCAGATCAGATCTGATCGCCCACATCAGCGATCAGGTCTGAATTAGGGCCATGATTTTTCCCAACTGCTAACAAATTTGCTACTGCGATCAACTCTGAATTAGGCCCACTGTTGGTATTTATTTATTTTCTTGTCACTGCCAGGTCCTCTGTCCTCATACAGGAGCAGTATTAAACCTTAGTGCACAGTGCACACTGGTGATTTTTTTGTCACTGCTGTGCCTACATTGCAGCCTAGAGCTCCATATAGGGCAGCACATTAACCCTTGGTGCACACTGGTGTTTTTTTGTCACTACCTAGTATACATTGCAGCCCAGAGCTCCTAATACAGGGCATCAGCATTAAGCATTTTTGGTGCACAGTGCATGCTGGGGCCGCAAACGTTTTTGGTGAAAAGTTAAAAACAAAAAAAGTTTAAAAAGTAAAAAAAAAAACTATTTGTCTAACTTGCGTGTGCTGTAGGTGCAACACCCCAATGTGTTCATATAAATGTTAGTATGGTGACTACACAGTATGAGTTATCATTTGTGAAAATAGTTTAAAAAATTAGTTGTATTTTGTACAACTTATGTGTGCTGTAGGTGTGTTTTATTATTATTTATTTATTACCAGTCATTTATATAGTGCACACATATTCCACAGCGCTTTATAGATAATATTTGGCCATTCACATCAGTCCCTGTCCCAGTGGAGCTTACAATCTATATTCCCTACCACATGTACATGCTCACATTCAAGTTAGGGTTAATTTTGTTGGTATCCAATCAGTGTCAGACTGGGGCATGAAGGGCCCACCGGGGGGATTCAGTGATAGGGGCCCATACTTATGGGTGTGGCCAGCCTACAAAGGAGGTGTGGCCAACCTCCACAGAGGCTTGAAATACACAATAGTCTAGTGCAGTGTAATGCAACATATCTACCAAGTACAATACAAGTGCACAGTCTGGAACCTGATCCCTAGAGGAAGGAGTGGGCCCTCAGGCGGTGGGGCCTACCGGTGGTTTCCCTGGTACACCTGTGGGCCAGTCCGACCCTGTATCCAATTAATCAGTATATTTTTGGATTGTGGGAGGAAAACCATGCAAGTATGGGGGAGAATATACAAACTCCACGCAGTTAGGGTCGTAGTGGGAATCGAACCCATGACCTCAGTACTATGAGGCAGTTATGCTAACCGTTACATTATCCGTACTGTGTTCACATTAATATAAGCACTGTGACTGTACAGTGTGAGTTGTCATTTGTAAAAAAAGGTAAAAAAATCCTGTTTTTGTGTACAACTCATGTGTGTTCATCGATGTGGATCATGATCAGTCAAGAGAAGTCATAACGATACTAGTCCTTCAACGTCATCTGCTAAAACTGATGCTCAAGGGCATAGAGAGTTTAAGTCAGTCATCTGAAATGAAAAAATATATATATTTTGCATTGGTAAAGAAAAAAACACATCTAATAAAGGGAAAGTTTACTGCAGAAAATCATAAAATTACCAACATGCCATTCACCACACACAGTGATAGGGGAAGGCTTTGGCCTTGGCCTTTATTTATGAGTGGTGGTTCTGCAATTGTCAGTGTGGCATCTTCTGCCTCCTATGATGATGCAAGACCTTCTCACTCACAGTCTAGAAGACATGTCAAAAAAATGAAACTGGAAAATTAGTGCTGAAAAAAAAACCCACTTAGGCAGTAGAACAAACTGAGGAAAGTCTAAGTTTGTCTATGAGTGCTACTGTACTGTATATCTGTACTTGACCTTTCTGATATTGTACTCACAGAGAAGCCTCCTTCCACCATTTCTGCACCCTCTGCAAATGTGGGGATGAGCAACATAAGTATAGCTGGTAGCATAGAGATTGAGGATACCACTGTGAAAGTTCAACAGGATGAGTTGGATATTTGTGTAGTTGACATCGGCATTAATGAGGATGTTGGTAATGAAGATGAGAATTTTGTTTGTGTAAGTTAGGCACCAGTGGAAGCAGTTCTTGCCCGTGATAAAAAGGCCATTGTCATAACTGGACATAAGACCAAAATATACACCTCTTATGTGTAGAATTATTTTTACCCAAATCCTGACATTTGTCTAGCCATCTAAAGCCTTTGTAAAGCCACAGAACGTAAAAGTAGAGACCTTAACATCTAGGAACCTCCTCCCTATTACATAATTTCATGTCCATCAAGTTCATGGAATGTTTTTGGGAAAATCATAAACTTATGCAAAAAAAAAATAAACAAGCAGTCTAGCATCAGCTACCTCCTTTCTTTCAGCTAGAGCCCAGCATCTGCAATCTCCACCATCAACACTTTCATTATCAATATCCTCACTAATTATTATTATTTATTACCAGTTCTTTATATAGCGCACACATATTCCAAAGTGCTTTACAGAGAATATTTGGCCATTCACATTAGTCCCTGCCCCAGTTGAGCTTATAATCTATGCTCCCTAACACATGTCCATGCACACACATTCATGCTTGTGTTGCGGCCAGTTAACCTACCAGTACAGTATATTTTTGGAGTGTGGGAGGAAACTGGAGTACCTGGAGGAAACCCACACAAGTACGGGGAGAATATACAAACTCCATATAGTTAGGGCCAAGGTGGGAATTGAACCCATGACCTCTGTGCTGTGAGGCAGTAATAGTAACCATTACACCATCCATACTGCCCTGCTAATGATCAAAGGTAGTTCTGCATCTAATTTGATATGGCTAGCTGACTCCTCCCCTATCCAGGATTCCTCAGAAGACTCTTTGAGTACTAGGGCCTGCTGCTGCTGGGGGTAGATCTTCATCCCAGAAGGGAACCAAGAAGACTACAAGTAGTAGTTTGAAAAACAATTGACTGCTAAACAATCCTTTGGAATTAAGAATGACAACTGTCACCCAGTTGCACAGCAGTTCACTGACACCATGATGACCATGTTAGTATTAGATCTGTGTCCAATCTCTGCCATTAATGCAGTGACTTAATTGAGGACCTGTATCCCTGCTACCAAATTACATCTCAGTTCTGTAGTATCTATGAAGATAGTTTATGTGCATTAGCTAGATGTGGTAGTGTACCTTTAAGAATCTGGCTGCACAGATGAACATGTGATCAGGAAGTAGAAGGGAGAGAAGGAGAGCAGCCATGTGAATTTGATGTCTATCAAATCTATCTATTTAATAAGAAATAAAATACATAATCTTCCTACTGCATGATTCTTTGAAATAAAGAGATGTACATCAGGATATAACAGGTTCCATTTTACTAGAGAAGCTATTCCTCGTCTGTACCAGGATGTTAAAAAAAAACCTATTCTTTGGCCTACAAAATGCCATTGTATTCAATGTCCACTGAACAGATATGTGGACAAGCGTAACTGAGCAATCTACAGATTACATGACTGTGACAGCCCACTTGGTGGTTGAATCACCTTCATCATCAGGAACAGTAGCATCTAACAAACAATGACAGATCTTTCAGAGGCAGGCAACTCTCTGTATCACCAGCTTCACTAAGAGACAGACCCTCCAACATGACCCGCCCCACTAGGTACAAAATGCTCTGTTTCTGGACTTCCCTCTTAATTTATGATTTCCATCAACTGTGTTGAACTAGTTAAATGATAAGAAAGCTGTTTTTTTCACAGGTGATGGCAATAATAAATTAAGAGGGAAGTCCAGAAACAGAGCATTTTGTACCTAGTGGGGCGGGTCAGGTTGGAGGGTATGAAGAGACATACTGTACCACTGACAACCTGTTAGAAAAATTGAAGGGATGTCATAGAAAAATGGCTTACCCCGTTTGGACTCTCCTCAGAAATTGTGATTTCTGATAATGCCAAAAATATTGTGAGAGAAATACAGCTGGTGCTCCCACAATCAACTTGGTGATACAGTTTTTTTAAGATACAGTATGACAGGGGTGTGCAGGTGATGCTTTCTGTGGCCAGAAAATTTGTGGGACATTTTTAGCATTCAGCAACAGCATGAAGGAGATTGAGGTGACTGCAAGAACAGTTACATTTTCCCTGCCACCAACTGAAGTAAGAGGTGGTAACAAGGTGGAATTCCACCATTTAAATGCTTTAGCCGATGGAGAAACAGCAAAGAGCCAACCAAAGCTAATCAATTATGACATTGGGAAAAGAGGGGGGAATGTATCTTAGTCCAGTGCAGTGGAGAATACTTTCCATGTTGTGCAAGGTGTTGCAACCATTCGAAGTAGTCACATGTGAAGTGAGTTCAGAAACTGCAAGCTTGAGTCAGGTGATTCCCATAATTAGACTTTTTGAAAAGCAACTCAAGAAATTGAAGGGATTCCACTATGTATATCGGATTGTAGATCAAGGATTCAGAGTATATGGTGTGTTGAATTCTGAATTCTATATGGAGCAGCTGAAGCCCTGTAGTGCAGCACATCTTGTATATCAAGGAGGCTATTCAGAATTGCTTGCAGATTTGCTCCTGCATATACTCACATGTTGGGGTCTGCCCAGCACAAGGCAGGGCCACCCAGCATGTGTGGCTCCTCTCCACGATGCAATCACAAATCAATTGTCCTCTGCCTGCTTAGCTTGGTGCCATCAACATGTTTCCAAATGCAGGAAACACAGGCAACGTCATAGGCCAGCGTGGGAAACCGGCCATGACATGCCTGCATTTCCCAATCTCCTACTGCCAATGTCACGATGATGCACCTGGATGCCCATTGCCTATCAATCACCATGCGATTGCATCCTTCCGGTATGCGAACACATCCTACCAGGATGCAATCGCATGGTAAAGGGTCACGCATGCGCACTATGGCCATTGTTCACGTGCAGACCCCCTGAAAGCAGCCAAGTCCTGTTTTTGCTTCGCACTTGAAATTGGATCACTACATTTTGATGACCGTGCTTGATCCTAGATTTAAGTCGTACATCATGTCTTTCTTTCCAACTGACCCAGACCATAAGAGAGCTCCTGATGAGCAAGTTGTCAGGTCAAGTGATACATGACATGACAATGTCTCCTCCTTCAGTTTCTCCAGCAATTGCTGCTGTCAGGAAAAAACTGAGCTTCCCAAGAGACTCAGTGGTGATGTAGATGAGTCAACACAACATTTTGACATCTGGTATGGGCTAAAATAATCGCTCAAAATTAGTAACACCTCTACCGTAAAGTCATCTTATTCGGTCAATGGGGGTCATTCCGAGTTGTTCGCTCATTGACGATTTTCGCTATGCTGCAATTTGTTGCTAATTGCACATGCGCAAGGCACGCAGGGCGCATGCGCTTAGTTATTTAACTAAAAACGTAGTAGATTTGCTGTGGATTCTGCGGCGCTTTTCAGTCGCACTGCTGATCGGTGAATGATTGACAGGAAAGGGGCGTTTCTGGGTGGTAACTGAGCGTTTTCTGGGAGTGTGCTAAAAAACGCAGGCGTGTCAGGGAAAAACGCGGGAGTGTCTGGAGAAACGGGGGAGTGGCTGGCCGAACGCAGGGCGTGTTTGTGACGTCAAACCAGGAACTAAACGGACTGAGCTGATCGCAATCTGTGAGTAGGTCTGGAGCTACTCAGAAACTGCCAAGAATTATTAGTAGCAGTTCTGCTAATCTATCGTTCGCTATTCTGCTATGCTAAGATATACTCCCAGAGGGTGGCGGCCTAGCGTGTGCAATGCTGCTAAAAGCAGCTAGCGAGCGAACAACTCGGAATGACCCCCAACATCCAAAGAATGGTGAAGAATAATTTTTTTTAGCAAAACTGAATTTTATTGTTTTTTTTAAGATAAATGTAAATGTACAATTGACATCAAACATCAGAAACAAAAACAACAAACAATACATTGCAGCAGAATGTTTGATCCTTCCGTAAAGTGACAACATTTAGATAGAGACATATGTAAGTGTGGTTCAAACAATTTTAGACAGACAAGAAAGAAATACTGTCGAATCATAGAGGGTGAGTTTAGGCAGAGTATATAAGGGGGAGAAAGAAGGGAAAAGGAGGAAGGAGAGGAGGGATAGAGGAAGCACTGACAATTTGTCTACAAAATCCTGGGTAGAAAGCCTGACAGGCGGGGACCCAGGACAATGTGGTCGGAGGGATTGCTACAGGAATAAAAATAATAATCATAGAATGAAGGTCATCTCAGAGAGTAAGGAGTATTTTTAAAAAACATGGAGAAAAGGATAACAGGGAAGTAGTGAGGCATTACAACAGGATGTACAGCCAAGAGGAGAAGAGGCGAGAGAATTGTTGGGTAAAGGAAGTGAAGTAACATATTCCCTTAATACTATTATTTAGACATTCCCTTAGACAACTTCCATAGAGGATTTTCAAAAGCTGAGGTTATCTGAGCTTGGGTATCCGGGTCAAGTGTTGACAGATAAGGACCCCATTTTTTATGAAACCCTGCCAGACTGGTATATCCCGTAAGGATAGTAGATTTGCGATCAAAATAAATATATTTCAGCATAACCTTTAAAACTTCAGATAAGGAGGGGGTGGATCTAATAACCCAGTGCTTCAGAATCATTTTTTTTGCAATCGTAAACAGCATGGTTAACATAGGAAAGAGTGGTTTAATCCCAGGCAAAGATTTCCACGCAGAAAAATTTATGCAGAGGCATGCCAGCGGGTCTGGTCGTAAAGAGGTGTGAAAACTGGTATTGATGAATACTAATAATTTATTCCAGAAGCGCTGGATCCTAGTACAACTCCAGAGACAATGGTAGAATGAGGCTTTAGCCCCTTTGCATTTAGGACATTTGTCGGAATTTAAGGGGTCACCAGCAACCTGGTTATAGGGTGGTAAGTATGCCCTATGTATGGTTTTGAGATGGACCTCTTGGAGGTATGCAGAGTTTAGTATGGACAAGGTGAGTTGGTGGTGGTCTAGCAATTGTTCGTAGGAGTTAATGTCTGAAACCTCTGATTGCCATGAAGCAACTAGCTTTGGAAGATATGGCGTGGAGGGAATGTTTACTAGGAGAATATATAGGTGCTTAATTTTGTAAGTTTTTGACTCCCATTGTTTCAGAACTTTTGCTAGTGGGGAGGGGGGGACCTTATGAGAGGGATTAAGGTTAAGTGACGTGAGGTAGTGCCTCAATTGGAGATACATGAAAAAGTGGGAAGAGGGTAGGGAGTACCTGTCTCTCAGCGTCTCAAACTGTGTAATGTGGCCTCCCGGATCGAAAACCTGGGAAGCGGAGCATAGCCCCCTCTCCCGCCACTGAAGGAATAAAGTGTTGTGAAGGGAAGGAGGGAAGGAGGGGTTACCCAAGAGAGGTATATAAGTGGAAGCAGTGTGATCTAAGTTTAATTTCTTATGAATTTTCACCCAGCTAATATAGGTGTCCCTAAATAAAGGGTGTTCCATAATTGACGGTGGGATCAAGGCCTTCTTTGTATGTAGAAGAGCACCAAAAGAAAAATGACTAAAGGCACTAGTATCTAAAGCCAGGTCCGTATAAGTGCTCCTACCCGGTAGCCAGTCAGTGGCATATCTAAGGAAGATTGTGAGAGAATAGGATAAAAAATCCGGGACACCAAACCCTCCCATTGACTTGTCCATCACCAGCTTCGCAAATGCCACCTTAGGCTTCTTTCCTTGCCAGATAAAACGAGTCATAGCCCTGCGAAGTCTGATGTTGTCCAAGTCCCTGAGGCTAATCGGAAGAGACTGCATGACATAAAAGATTTTAGGGAAAATTACAGATTTAAGAACTGCAATCCGTCCCAACATGGAAAGGGGAAGAGGTAGCCCAGCCCTCCAGCTTAGTAAGCACAGCAGTAATGACTGAAGAAAAATTTAGCTCATAAGTGCGTGAGATATCTCGTGGGATACTAATTCCCAGGTACTTGAAATGTGACTGAGTAATCGTGAAGGTGGTGGTTTGCGTGAGTGTGGAAAGCAAGGAAGGAGAAACGTTCAAAGGAAGCAGTTCCGATTTTTCGACATTAATCTTATAGCCGGCCGTTGCACCAAAATCCGAGATCAAGCGCAGAATTTCAGGGATAGATGAAAGTGGATCAGAGGCAAATAAGAGCATGTCGTCTGCAAATAAGGCGACCTTAAGTTCAGTCGTGCCGACGAATATACCAGTGTAAGAAGTAGAGACTCTGAGGGCTATAGCTAAGGGTTCTAAAGCAATGGTGAAGAGAAGAGGGGATAGGGGACAGCCCTGCCTAGTACCTTTTCCAATAGAGAAGGGGTTGGAGAGGAAGCCGTTGCAGGAGATTTGGGTGGCTGGGGATGAATAAAGAGTACGGATAGCGTGAATAAAGGGTTCTGGAAAGCCAAAGCGGCGTAGGGTAGTATAAAGGTGTGGCCATTCGACTAGGTCGAAGGCTTTTTCCGCATCCAGGGAAAGGATGGCAGAGCCTGAGTGTGATGAGTTGGAATGACAGGAGTGCAAAGCTGCTATCACCTTCCTCATATTGACCACCGAATGAATGGCGACGATGAAGCCAGTCTGATCAGGGTGGACTATGTGGGGGAGCGTGAGTTTGAGAAGGTCGGCTAAAATTTTTGCAAATAGCTTATAATCTAAGTTCAACAAAGATATTGGGCGATACGAGCCAGGGAGTGATAGATCCCTTCCAGGTTTGGGAAGTAATTTAAGGATAGCTGAATTGAAATGTGGAGGGGGGGTCCTCACTAGCAACAAGGAATTGAAAACCTCAACTAAAATATAATCAAATTTGTGTTGGAGGAGTTTATAAAACTCCCCAGTGTAGCCATCAGGGCCTGGGGCTTTATGAGGTTTCAATTGCCCTATTGCCAGGCGGACTTCAGTTAGAGTGATCGGGGATAGTAGTTGAGAGGCCATTTCTTTCGAGAGGGCAGGAAAAGGGAGAGCCTCCCAGAGGAAGGGGGGCTTGGTGTGTCTCTGGAGGGATGGGAGAGTGGGTGGACTGCAAAGGGGGAGTAGGAGCAGTAGGCTGGGCAGGTGTTGTTTGTGAAGAAGTGCCTGGTTGATCAGACGTATAAAGCTGTGAATAATAGTTATGCATAATCTGAGCGATCTGTTTGTTCGTGGAGGTCAGGGTTCCTTGTGATGTACGAAGGGGGTGAACGATCGCCGGGGAATATGTGCTGCGTAGCAGATTGGAGAGTAAACGCCCCGATTTGTTGCCAAACCTGTGGAATTTGTGGTGGACAGAGAAAAGGTATCTGTCACCCATTTCAGACAGAAATTCATCAAAATGAGTTTTGGATGTCAAGTAAGCATGTTTTGTGGCAGGGGAGGGGGAAGATTTATATGTCTGAAAAGACCGGGATAGAGTGTCTTGAAGTGTTAAGTATTGAACCGAGTATTTCTTGTTGGAAGCTGCAGTAAAAGATAGAATTGCACCTCTGAGCACGGCTTTTGCCGACATCCAGAACAGAAAAGGATCGGTCTTAATATGTTCAGAGTTGGTGATACAATAATCTTCCCAAGTAGCTTCCAAAAAGGATTTAAAAGTAAGAGATCGGCAAAACCTGGAAGGAAATTTCCACAATTTGGTAGAATCCCTGTCATCAGGGAAATGGACAGTAAAGGTAACCAGGGCATGATCAGAGAGAGAGATGGGGGCAATGTAGCATTGAGTGACCTGAGGGAAGAGAGTATGAGAGATGAAGAAGTAGTCAATGCGGGAGAGAGAGCCATGCGCCGCCGAGAGACAGGTGTATTCCCTCTCCGTTGGGTTTAGGGCTCGCCAGAGGTCTATAACCTGGAGAGTAGATGAAAAAAAAGGGATGCCTAGTTTAGGGAGTGTGGAGTGTGAGGTCCCACGCGCAGAAGATTTGTCTAGGAGTGGAGAAGAGATCAAATTAAAATCCCCTCCAATGATAAGGTTATCCCCCATAAAAGGGGTCAAAAGGGCAATTAACTGACGGAGGTAGGACTTGGAGTAAGGAGGGGGGGCGTAGCCAGAGTAAATTTTTTACCTAATAAGTCTACGGAGACTACTACAAATCTACCTAAGTCATCTGCAGTGACATTATGAATTTCACATGGTAGAGAGCGACGCACCAGAATAGCTACACCACGGGCTCTGGAGTTGTAGGAGGAGGATGCTAACACAGACCATCCCAGCATTCCCAATTTCAGGGTCTCAGATGGGGTCAGGTGGGTTTCCTGTAGGAATGCCACATCCACGCCAGTTTTCTGTAAGTAAATCAGGAGTTTTCTCCTTTTCGCTGGGGAGTTAATACCTCCAACATTCCATGTGGCGTAGCGTAGATCAGGCATCCCTCGAGGAAACAGGGAGAAACAGGAAGAGTAGTTCAATACATAGTGGGGCGAGGGCGGTAGCCTTCAGGGTGATCATATTATGTGGCTTTGCAGCATCCAACCAATTCACAAAGTTGAGAGCAGTGCTTAAGAGAACAGGAGGGTAAAGGAAGACAGTAAGGATGAAGCGAAATTGAGTGAGAAGGGGGAGATGAGCATACGTGAGAAGGGGCAACCAGACGCTAGCGCCTGGTGCCAAACTTCCGTAACAGCTGATTAATAGTAATATAGCAAACAAAAAACGCATCCGGCGGGGAGGGGTAGATCCGTCCCTGTTCCCCAGAGTGCAACTTTGTATGAAAGAGGCCAGGAGGCCTCCGCAGTACACCGCAAGGTATGGAGATATACATAACATGAGAAATAACCTGTAAATGCAATAAACAGACTGATATAATATGAGCTATTGTAAAAGCTCTTCAATTGAAAAGCCGTAGCTTAGCATATCAAAACAGAAGGCATAAAGTAGGGATGAGCGGGTTCGGTTCCTCGGAATCCGAACCCGCCCGAACTTCAGTTTTTTTCACACGGGGCCGAGCGACTCGGATCTTCCCGCCTTGCTCGGTTAACCCGAGCGCGCCCGAACATCATCATCCCGCTGTCGGATTCTCGCGAGGCTCGGATTCTATCGCGAGACTCGGATTCTATATAAGGAGCCGCGCGTCGCCGCCATTTTCACATGTGCATTGAGATTCATAGGGAGAGGACGTGGCTGGCGTCCTCTCCGTTTATAGAGAAGAGAGTGAGACAGTAGAGAGAGACACAGTAGTAATTTTGGGGAGCATTAGGAGGAGTACTAGTAGTTACTTGCTGAAGTGATAGATAGTGTGACTGTATTATCTGACTTGTGGGGGAGACACTGACAGTGGGGAGTAGTTAGAGTCTGAGAGCAGGACTCAGGAGTACATATAACGTACAGTGCACACTTTTGCTGCCAGAGTGCCACACTGCCATTGTGACCACACTGACCACCAGTATAATATATATTGTGATTGTCTGCTTAGGAGTACTACTTGCAAGTTGCTGATAGTGTGACCACTGACCAGTGACCTGACCACCAGTTTAATAATCACCACCAGTGAGTTTAATATATATATATATATATATATATATATATAATTGTATATAATATATATATAAAATATTGTATACCACCTACCCGTGGTTTTTTTTTTTCTTTCTTCTTTATACATACTACTATAGTAGCTTACTGTAGCAGTCTGCGGTGCTGCTGAGCTGACAGTGTCCAGCAGGTCCGTCATCAGTCATTACATAATAAATATATATACCTGTCCAGCTGCAGTACTAGTGATATTATATATATATATATATATATATATATATTGATTTCATCTCATTATCATCCAGTCTATATTAGCAGCAGACACAGTACGGTAGTCCACGGCTGTAGCTGCCTCTGTGTCGGCAGTCGCTCGTCCATCCATAATTGTATACCACCTAACCGTGGTTTTTTTTTTTTTCTTTCTTCTTTATACATACTACTATAGTAGCTTACTGTAGCAGTCTGTGGTGCTGCTGAGCTGACAGTGTCCAGCAGGTCCGTCATCAGTCATTACATAATAAATATATATACCTGTCCGGCTGCAGTACTAGTGATATTATATATATATATATTGATTTCATCTCATTATCATCCAGTCTATATTAGCAGCAGACACAGTACGGTAGTCCACGGCTGTAGCTACCTCTGTGTCGGCAGTCGCTCGTCGATCCATAATTGTATACCACCTACCCGTGGTTTTTTCTTTTTCTTTCTTCTTTATACATACTACTATAGTAGCTTACTGTAGCAGTCTGCAGTGCTGCTGAGCTGACAGTGTCCAGCAGGTCCGTCATCAGTCATTACATAATAAATATATATACCTGTCCGGCTGCAGTACTAGTGATATTATATATATATATATATATATATATTGATTTCATCTCATTATCATCCAGTCTATATTAGCAGCAGACACAGTACGGTAGTCCACGGCTGTAGCTACCTCTGTGTCGGCAGTCGCTCGTCCATCCATAATTGTATACCACCTAACCGTGGGTTTTTTTTTTCTTTCTTCTTTATACATACTACTATAGTAGCTTACTGTAGCAGTCTGCGGTGCTGCTGAGCTGACAGTGTCCAGCAGGTCCGTCATCAGTCATTACATAATAAATATATCTACCTGTCCGGCTGCAGTACTAGTGTGATATTATATATATATATATATTGATTTCATCTCATTATCATCCAGTCTATATTAGCAGCAGACACAGTACGGTAGTCCACGGCTGTAGCTACCTCTGTGTCGGCAGTCGCTCGTCCATCCATAATTGTATACCACCTAACCGTGGGTTTTTTTTTTTTTTTCTGCTTTATACATACTACTATAGTAGCTTACTGTAGCAGTCTGCGGTGCTGCTGAGCTGACAGTGTCCAGCAGGTCCGTCATCAGTCATTACATAATAAATATATCTACCTGTCCGGCTGCAGTACTAGTGTGATATTATATATATATATATTGATTTCATCTCATTATCATCCAGTCTATATTAGCAGCAGACACAGTACGGTAGTCCACGGCTGTAGCTACCTCTGTGTCGGCAGTCGCTCGTCCATCCATAATTGTATACCACCTACCCGTGTTTTTTTTTTTTCTTTCTTCTTTATACATACTACTATAGTAGCTTACTGTAGCAGTCTGTGGTGCTGCTGAGCTGACAGTGTCCAGCAGGTCCGTCATCAGTCATTACATAATAAATATATCTACCTGTCCGGCTGCAGTACTAGTGTGATATAATATATATTGATTTCATCTCATTATCATCCAGTCTATATTAGCAGCAGACACAGTACGGTAGTCCACGGCTGTAGCTACCTCTGTGTCGGCAGTCGCTCGTCCATCCATAATTGTATACCACCTACCCGTGGTTTTTTTTTTTCTTTCTTCTTTATACATACTACTATAGTAGCTTACTGTAGCAGTCTGCGGTGCTGCTGAGCTGACAGTGTCCAGCAGGTCCGTCATCAGTCATTACATAATAAATATATATACCTGTCCAGCTGCAGTACTAGTGATATTATATATATATATATATATATATATATTGATTTCATCTCATTATCATCCAGTCTATATTAGCAGCAGACACAGTACGGTAGTCCACGGCTGAAGCTACCTCTGTGTCTTTTAGTTGTGCCTATTAAAATATGGAGAACAAAAATGTTGAGGTTCCAAAATTAGGGAAAGATCAAGATCCACTTCCACCTCGTGCTGAAGCTGCTGCCACTAGTCATGGCCGAGACGATGAAATGCCAGCAACGTCGTCTGCCAAGGCCGATGCCCAATGTCATAGTACAGAGCATGTAAAGTCCAAAACACAAAATATCAGTAAAAAAAGGACTCCAAAATCTAAAATAAAATTGTCGGAGGAGAAGCGTAAACTTGCCAATATGCCATTTACCACACGGAGTGGCAAGGAACGGCTGAGGCCCTGGCCTATGTTCATGGCTAGTGGTTCAGCTTCACATGAGGATGGAAGCACTCAGCCTCTCGCTAGAAAACTGAAAAGACTCAAGCTGGCAAAAGCACCGCAAAGAACTGTGCATTTTTCGAAATCCCAAATCCACAAGGAGAGTCCAATTGTGTCGGTTGCGATGCCTGACCTTCCCAACACTGTACGTGAAGAGCATGCGCCTTCCACCATTTGCACGCCCCCTGCAAGTGCTGGAAGGAGCACCCGCAGTCCAGTTCCTGATAGTCAGATTGAAGATGTCAGTGTTGAAGTACACCAGGATGAGGAGGATATGGGTGTTGCTGGCGCTGGGGAGGAAATTGACAAGGAGGATTCTGATGGTGAGGTGGTTTGTTTAAGTCAGGCACCCGGGGAGACACCTGTTGTCCATGGGAGGAATAGGGCCGTTGACATGCCTGGTGAAAATACCAAAAAAATCAGCTCTTCGGTGTGGAAGTATTTCACCAGAAATGCGGACAACATTTGTCAAGCCGTGTGTTGCCTTTGTCAAGCTGTAATAAGTAGGGGTAAGGACGTTAACCACCTCGGAACATCCTCCCTTATACGTCACCTGCAGCGCATTCATAATAAGTCAGTGACAAGTTCAAAAACTTTGGGCGACAGTGGAAGCAGTCCACTGACCAGTAAATCCCTTCCTCTTGTAACCAAGCTCACGCAAACCACCCCACCAACTCCCTCAGTGTCAATTTCCTCCTTCCCCAGGAATGCCAATAGTCCTGCAGGCCATGTCACTGGCAATTCTGACGAGCCCTCTCCTGCCTGGGATTCCTCCGATGCATCCTTGCGTGTAACGCCTACTGCTGCTGGCGCTGCTGTTGTTGCTGCTGGGAGTCGATGGTCATCCCAGAGGGGAATTCGTAAGCCCACTTTTACTACTTCCACCAAGCAATTGACTGTCCAACAGTCCTTTGCGAGGAAGATGAAATATCACAGCAGTCATCCTGTTGCAAAGCGGATAACTGAGGCCTTGACAACTATGTTGGTGTTAGACGTGCGTCCGGTATCCGCCGTTAGTTCACAGGGAACTAGACAATTTCTTGAGGTAGTGTGCCCCCGTTACCAAATACCATCTAGGTTCCACTTCTCTAGGCAGGCGATACCGAGAATGTACACGGACGTCAGAAAAAGACTCACCAGTGTCCTAAAAAATGCAGTTGTACCCAATGTCCACTTAACCACGGACATGTGGACAAGTGGAGCAGGGCAGGGTCAGGACTATATGACTGTGACAGCCCACTGGGTAGATGTATGGACTCCCGCCGCAAGAACAGCAGCGGCGGCACCAGTAGCAGCATCTCGCAAACGCCAACTCTTTCCTAGGCAGGCTACGCTTTGTATCACCGGTTTCCAGAATACGCACACAGCTGAAAACCTCTTACGGCAACTGAGGAAGATCATCGCGGAATGGCTTACCCCAATTGGACTCTCCTGTGGATTTGTGGCATCGGACAACGCCAGCAATATTGTGTGTGCATTAAATATGGGCAAATTCCAGCACGTCCCATGTTTTGCACATACCTTGAATTTGGTGGTGCAGAATTTTTTAAAAAACGACAGGGGCGTGCAAGAGATGCTGTCGGTGGCCAGAAGAATTGCTTGACACTTTCGGCGTACAGGCACACGTACAGAAGACTGGAGCACCACCAAAAACGCCTGAACCTGCCCTGCCATCATCTGAAGCAAGAAGTGGTAACGAGGTGGAATTCAACCCTCTATATGCTTCAGAGGTTGCAGGAGCAGCAAAAGGCCATTCAAGCCTATACAATTGAGCACGATATAGGAGGTGGAATGTACCTGTCTCAAGCGCAGTGGAGAATGATTTCAACGTTGTGCAAGGTTCTGCAACCTTTTGAACTTGCCACACGTGAAGTCAGTTCAGACACTGCCAGCCTGAGTCAGGTCATTCCCCTCATCAGGCTTTTGCAGAAGAAGCTGGAGGCATTGAAGGAGGAGCTAAAAGGGAGCGATTCCGCTAGGCATGTGGGACTTGTGGATGGAGCCCTTAATTCGCTTAACAAGGATTCACGGGTGGTCAATCTGTTGAAATCAGAGCACTACATTTTGGCCACCGTGCTCGATCCTAGATTTAAAACCTACCTTGGATCTCTCTTTCCGGCAGACACAAGTCTGCTGGGGTTCAAAGACCTGCTGGTGACAAAATTGTCAAGTCAAGCGGAACGCGACCTGTCAACATCTCCTCCTTCACATTCTCCCGCAACTGGGGGTGCGAGGAAAAGTCTCAGAATTCCGAGCCCACCCGCTGGCGGTGATGCAGGGCAGTCTGGAGCGACTGCTGATGCTGACATCTGGTCCGGACTGAAGGACCTGACAACGATTACGGACATGTCGTCTACTGTCACTGCATATGATTCTCTCACCATTGAAAGAATGGTGGAGGATTATATGAGTGACCGCATCCAAGTAGGCACGTCAGACAGTCCGTACTTATACTGGCAGGAAAAAGAGGCAATTTGGAGGCCCTTGCACAAACTGGCTTTATTCTACCTAAGTTGCCCTCCCACAAGTGTGTACTCCGAAAGAGTGTTTAGTGCCGCCGCTCACCTTGTCAGCAATCTGCGTACGAGGTTACTTCCAGAAAATGTGGAGAAGATGATGTTCATTAAAATGAATTATAATCAATTCCTCCGTGGAGACATTGACCAGCAGCAATTGCCTCCACAAAGTACACAGGGAGCTGAGATGGTGGATTCCAGTGGGGACGAATTGATAATCTGTGAGGAGCGGGATGTACACGGTGATATATCAGAGGATGATGATGAGGTGGACATCTTGCCTCTGTAGAGCCAGTTTGTGCAAGGAGAGATTAATTGCTTCTTTTTCGGTGGGGGTCCAAACCAACCCGTCATTTCAGTCACAGTCGTGTGGCAGACCCTGTCATTGAAATGATGGGTTGGTTAAAGTGTGCATGTCCTGTTTATACAACATAAGGGTGGGTGGGAGGGCCCAAGGACAATTCCATCTTGCACCTCTTTTTTCTTTCATTTTTATTTGCGTCATGTGCTGTTTGGGGAGTGTTTTTTGGAAGGGCCATCCTGCGTGACACTGCAGTGCCACTCCTAGATGGGCCAGGTGTTTGTGTCGGCCACTAGGGTCGCTTAGCTTACTCACACAGCTACCTCATTGCGCCTCTTTTTTTCTTCTTTGCGTCATGTGCTGTTTGGGGAGTGTTTTTTGGAAGGGCCATCCTGCGTGACACTGCAGTGCCACTCCTAGATGGGCCAGGTGTTTGTGTCGGCCACTAGGGTCGCTTAGCTTACTCACACAGCTACCTCATTGCGCCTCTTTTTTTCTTTGCGTCATGTGCTGTTTGGGGAGTGTTTTTTGGAAGGGCCATCCTGCGTGACACTGCAGTGCCACTCCTAGATGGGCCAGGTGTTTGTGTCGGCCACTAGGGTCGCTTATCTTACTCACACAGCTACCTCATTGCGCCTCTTTTTTTCTTCTTTGCGTCATGTGCTGTTTGGGGAGTGTTTTTTGGAAGGGCCATCCTGCGTGACACTGCAGTGCCACTCCTAGATGGGCCAGGTGTTTGTGTCGGCCACTAGGGTCGCTTAGCTTACTCACACAGCTACGTCATTGCGCCTCTTTTTTTCTTTGCGTCATCTGCTGTTTGGGGAGTGTTTTTTGGAAGGGCCATCCTGCGTGACACTGCAGTGCCACTCCTAGATGGGCCAGGTGTTTGTGTCGGCCACTAGGGTCGCTTATCTTACTCACACAGCTACCTCATTGCGCCTCTTTTTTTCTTCTTTGCGTCATGTGCTGTTTGGGGAGTGTTTTTTGGAAGGGCCATCCTGCGTGACACTGCAGTGCCACTCCTAGATGGGCCAGGTGTTTGTGTCGGCCACTAGGGTCGCTTAGCTTACTCACACAGCTACCTCATTGCGCCTCTTTTTTTCTTTGCGTCATGTGCTGTTTGGGGAGTGTTTTTTGGAAGGGCCATCCTGCGTGACACTGCAGTGCCACTCCTAGATGGGCCAGGTGTTTGTGTCGGCCACTAGGGTCGCTTATCTTACTCACACAGCTACCTCATTGCGCCTCTTTTTTTCTTCTTTGCGTCATGTGCTGTTTGGGGAGTGTTTTTTGGAAGGGCCATCCTGCGTGACACTGCAGTGCCACTCCTAGATGGGCCTGGTGTTTGTGTCGGCCACTAGGGTCGCTTAGCTTACTCACACAGCTACCTCATTGTGCCTCTTTTTTTCTTTGCGTCATGTGCTGTTTGGGGAGTGTTTTTTGGAAGGGCCATCCTGCGTGACACTGCAGTGCCACTCCTAGATGGGCCAGGTGTTTGTGTCGGCCACTAGGGTCGCTTAGCTTAGTCATTCAGCGACCTCGGTGCAAATTTTAGGACTAAAAATAATATTGTGAGGTGTGAGGTATTCAGAATAGACTGAAAATGAGTGGAAATTTTGGTTTTTGAGGTTAATAATACTTTGGGATCAAAATGACCCCCACATTCTATGATTTAAGCTGTTTTTTAGGGTTTTTTGAAAAAAACACCCGAATCCAAAACACACCCGAATCCGACAAAAAAAATTCGGTGAGGTTTTGCCAAAACGCGGTCGAACCCAAAACACGGCCGCGGAACCGAACCCAAAACCAAAACACAAAACCCGAAAAATTTCAAGTGCACATCCCTAGCATAAAGCATTATTCCGTGGATTCCGTGATGTCGGCACCCTTAGCTTGGGACAGCTCCTGGAGATATGCCATTGCATCGGGAGGGTTGGAGAAGTCCTTAAAAGAAGTCCCATCATAAATACGGAGTCTAGCAGGATACAGCAGGCCAAATTTGCGCCCTTCAGCGACCAGTCGAGAGCATACAGGGGAGAAAGATTTTCTGGCACGCGACAACTCTGCAGAATAATCCTGGAAAATATGCAGTTTATGTCCTTCCCACGACAGGGTTTTTGCCTTACGAGAGGCCGACCAAATCTCCATCTTGTGCAAGTAATTTAGGCAGCGGAACAGGGTAACGCGGGGTCTCGGCCTGTTAGGGGTCGGTGTCGGACCCACCCTATGGACCCTCTCTATAACCATGTCCTGGCAAACTGATTCTATGCCTAGGAGCGAGGGGAGGGTGTTGCGGACAAAGTGGGCCAGAGCAGGCCCCTTAACAGATTCGGGCAGGCCGACCAGCCTAATGTTATTACGACGCGATCTGTTCTCAATGTCGTCAATCTTGTTCTACAGTTGGTAATTATCATTAGTGAGACGTTTCACTGTGTGCTGCAGACCCTCAACGTCGTGGGAGACTATAGTGATTTGTTGCTCTGTTGCAGAGACCCTGTGTGTGAGGTGTTGAAGTTGGCTGGTGATGTCAGCTACAGCCTTAGAGAGAAGGGGCGTCATGGTGGCTGTAATGGCTGCCACTACATCTGTGTAAGTCACAGGGGTATCACTGCCTGCACTTACTTGGCCCCCAGAAGCTGGTACCTCAGCAGCGGTCTTCTTGTGAAGGGGGGGAGCGCTATCGACAGCGGATTCCGCCATCATCGTCCCTGCAGCACGCCGCTTCTCCTGGCGTGGAGGCTGCGGCTGCTGTTGGTGGTCCGGCTGAGGGTGTGCCGCCATCGGTGCCAGGAATTTATCCATCTGCGGCGGGTTAGGTAGCAGGTGCACTGCGGGAGGCTCCGGGTCCGAAACGAGGCTTTAAAAGCCGTGAAAACAGTGTTTGTAGGGGAGCGGGGGACGGAGCTCAGAACGGAGCTCAGCACTCCATAAAGCCGGAACCGGAAGTCCGAAGAATAATTTTAATGACAGTATACAAATAGGTATGTCAAAGAGTCCCTTCGACTACTGTAATATTGGGTGCTTTTGCATGTAGCCTACAAATACTAAACAGCTTTATTTTGACACTACAATTTAGATTTCAGTTTGAACACACCCCAAGCAAATCTATATCTCTCTGCACATGTTACATCTGTCCCACCTGCAGTGCAACAGGGTTTTGCCCAGTTGCTCGCTTTTTTGTTTTACTTTCAAACATTAATCATAGTCATAACTAGATTGGTGTCTTTGTATGCATACAATTAAGTTTTTTTTACCCATTGTTCAAACTAACTTCTTGACTAAGGAAATCAAAACGTATATATCTCTGCAAGTGTACATCAGAGAAATCTAATATTAGTTTCAACTAATGGAGACTGTTATTATGAACAAATAACTAGGAGGCATGAATGCATTATTACACGGTGCTAAAATGTTTTGATATTACCCTAAGTATTTTATTCATATTTCCAAAAGAGAATTTAACCTGGCTGGAATGGTGTTCTGAATAAGATTAGGGGTATTGATGCTTGATAAATCTTCAAGGAATTTGGAAATGACTGGTTATTGCTATTGACTTCTTCATTCTGCAACAAATGGAGAGACAATGGCCCTCATTCCGAGTTTGTTCGCTCGCTAGCTGCTTTTAGCAGCATTGCACACGCTAAGCCGCCGCCCTCTGGGAGTGTATCTTAGCTTAGCAGAATTGCGAACGAAAGATTAGCACAATTGCGAATAGAAATTTCTTAGCAGTTTCTGAGTAGCTCCAGACTTACTCAGCCATTGTGATCAGTTCAGTCAGTTTCGTTCCTGGTTTGACGTCACAAACACACCCAGCGTTCGCCCAGACACTCCCCCGTTTCTTCAGACACTCCCGCGTTTTTCCCAGAAACGCCAGCGTTTTTTCGCACACTCCCAGAAAACGGCCAGTTTCCGCCCAGAAACACCCACTTCCTGTCAATCACAGTACGATCACCAGAACGATGAAAATTCCTCGTTATGCCGTGAGTAAAATACCTAACTTTTGTGTAAAATAACTAAGCGCATGCGCTCTGCGAACCTAGCGCATACGCATTAAGCGACTAATCGCAATATAGCGAAAATCGGCAACGAGCGAACAACTCGGAATGACCACCTATGTGCAGCAGCAACAGGATTTGCTGCAGAGTACAGATTAAAAGATAGATTTGAATTTAATAAGGCTCAAGCAAACAATATGTAGCTGATGCAGAGTGAGTACTACATAAGGATGTGTAGCATACTACAGTATATTTTATGTGAATTTGCATTGCACATGCCCTGAAAATGTATGCATAGAAATGCTCACATAGGCCAAGTAGTGTATTGACAAGTTTGTGCAAATGTGAACAATGGACCCTATTCAGTAAGGATTGTAATTTCTGCTAGACAGCAGAATATACAATCCTTTTACTCACATGCTGGGAGCCACCCTTTGCAGGGCAAGGCCACCCAGCCCACCGCCCACCCACTGTGATCACGCTGAAATTGTGATCACAATGCATTTTCAGTGTGATCGCTGAAATTGTGGATGGCTCCTGCCAGCGCAGCCTGGCTGCGATGGCAGGGGGCCCGCCACCATTATTTGGACTGAGCGGCTGTGTGTGACATCAAGCAGCCCCCCTGATAATGCTGCCAACAAGCCCCCCATTCGGAAACCACTGCACCTGTTTCCCTGCCGCCGCCCTCGCAACGATGTACAGTTTCACAACAGCTGGAGAGCCACAGGTTGGTATGGGTGTTTTTGTGGTATAGTGCAATTTTATTAGTTTTTCTTTTCAAAAAATGTTGTCCTCTGTGTATTTAGTGACCTTTGGTTACATTTAATTGTGGTAATGTGCATGTCATTGTGTACATCATTTTCCCTTTGTGTTTGTTAGTGTTGTATTTTTCTGCTTAACATGGTGTGGTTTCAGTTATATGTGCAACTTCTTATTTGCTATATTTATTGGGTTGGGTGTGGTATACAAGTTAGACATTTAAAAGATAGTCATTAGACCGACACCGTATGGTGGTGTCAAAAGTCTGACAGGGTCAAAAGTTTAACAGTCAAAAGCCTGACAGGGTCAAAAATCTGACAGTCAAAAGGTCGACACAAAAAAATATATTTTTTTCTGTTGTTTTGTTGTGTTTTTAAACATTTTTATCCCAAATTGTTAACATTCGTGCCATCGCTGCGCTCACCACGCTTGGAGCTCGGTTACTAAAGGTGATAATTTGTGACATGGACAGTAAAAGAAAAAAAGTTGCAAAAGCATGAAAAAACCCTAGATACTGTAACATGTGTTAACATAAACATAGAAACATAGAATTTGACGGCAGATAAGAACCACTTGGCCCATCTAGTCTGCCCCTTTTTTATTTTATCCTTTAGGCAATCTCAACCCTTTTTTAACCTTAATTCTTTGTAAGGATATTCATATGCCTGTCCCAAGCATGTTTAAATTGCCCTACAGTCTTAGCCTCTACCACCTCTGATGGGAGGCTATTCCACTTATCCACTACCCTTTCTGTGAAGTAATTTTTCCTTAAATTTCCCCTGAACCTCCCCCCCTCCAGTCTCAATGTATGCCCTCGAGTTCTAATACTTCTTTTCCTTTGAAGAATGTTTCCCTCCTGAACTTTGTTAAGACCCTTGATATATTTGAAAGTTTCTATCATGTCCCCCCTTTCCCTTCTCTCCTCCAAACTATACATGTTAAGATCTTTTAGCCTTTCCGGGTAAGTTTTGTGATGTAGGCCATGCACCATTTTAGTTGCCATTCTTTGTACACTCTCTAATGTATTTATATCCTTCTGGAGATAGGGTCTCCAGAACTGGACACAGTATTCCAGATGGGGCCGTACCAATGACCTATACAGTGGCATTATCACTTCTTTTTTCCTGCTACTGATTTCTCTCCCTATGCAACCAAGCATCTGACTTGCCTTTCTCATTGCTTTGTTGCATTGCTTTCCTGCCTTCAAGTCACTTGAAATAGTGACTCCTAAATCTCTTTCCTCCTCAGTAGTTTCCATTATAGTACCCTTGATACTATACTTAGCCTTTGGGTTTTTGAGACCCAAGTGCATGATTTTACATTTTTTTAGCATTAAACTGTAGCTGCCACGTTCTTGACCATTTCTCAAGCCTACCTAGGTCATTAATCATTTGTTTGACCCCTCCCAGTGTGTCTACCCTGTTGCATATCTTTGTATCATCTGCAAAAAGGCATATTTTCCCTTCAATACCATCTGCAATATCACCAACAAAGATATTAAAGAGAACTGGACCAAGTACAGATCCCTGGGGTACTCCACTGGTAACATTTCCCTCCATAGATTGCACTCCATTAACTACGACTGTCTGTTTCCTATCCTGCAACCAGGTTCTTATCCATTTAACTGATTTATAATCCACCCCCAGGCTTTCAAGTTTATTTAGCAGTCTGCGATGTGGGACAGTGTCAAATGCCTTACTAAAGTCTAGATATGCTACATCTACAGCTCCCCCTTGATCTATTATTTTCATCACAGAGTCAAAAAAGTGAATAAGATTTGTTTGGCATGATCTCCCACCAGTAAATCCATGCTGTTTTGGATCCTGTAAGTTGTTTGATTTAAGATATTCCACTACTCTTTCTTTTAATAGTTTTTCCATTACTTTCACTACTACTGATGTAAGGCTTACTGGTCTGTAGTTACTTGCTTCTTCCTTGCTTCCACTTTTGTGCAGTGGAACTACATTTGCTCTTTTCCAGTCCTCTGGAATAGCACCTGTATTTAGTGACTGGTTAAATAATTCTGTTAAAGGTGTAACCAGCACATCTTTTAGCTCTATGAGTATCCTTGGGTGTATCCCATCTGGTCCCATTGATTTATCCACTTTTAGTTTTGAAAGTTCTGTTAGGACCTTCTCCTCTGTGAATGTATTTTCATCTACCTTATTTTTATGAATGTCCTTGCAACTTAACTGTGGCCCCATCCCTTCTTCTGTAGTAAATACTGAGCAAAAATAATTATTTAGGTGATCTGCTATTGCCTTGTCTCCCTCCACCAAATGCCCACTCTCTGTCTTAAGTCTTATTATTCCTCCATTTGATTTTCTCCTTTCACTTATATACTTAAAAAAAGTTTTGCCCCCTTTATCTACTGACTGGGCCATTTTCTCCTCAGCTTCTGCCTTTGCACGTCTGATCACTTTCTTAGCATCCTTCCGTCTGTCCAGATACACCTCTTTGTCGTTATTATTTTGAGTCTGTTTGTATTTCCTAAAAGCCATCTTTTTTGCTTTCACACTAGTTGATACTTCTTTTGTGAACCACACTGGCTTCCTTTTCCTGGTGCTTTTCCTAACCATTTTGATACAAAGGTCTGTTGCACTTAGCATTGCACTTTTCAGTTTTTTTCCACCTCTCCTGCACTCCTTCCAAGTTCCTCCAGTCTGCCAATGAATCACTTAAACATCTCCCCATTTTTGCAAAGTCAGCATTTCTAAAATCCAACACCTTTGTTTTTGTGTGACAGGAGTTGGATCCTGTCTTTATACTAAACCATACTGCTTGATGATCACTGGATCCCAGGTGCTCACCCACATATATATCAGATATCCTATCACCATTTGTAAGAATTAGATCTAATATTGAGTCTTTCCGAGTGGGCTCCTTCACCAATTGCTTGAGAGATGCTCCCTGTAAGGAATGTAGAAATTTGCCACTTATAGCTGAACTTGCAAAAGACCCCTCCCAATTTACATCAGGTAAATTAAAGTCTCCCATGATTATGACTTCTCCCTTAAAAGCCATTTTAGAGATGTCCAACAATAGGTTCCTGTCCAAATCCTGCCCCTGGCCTGGTGGTCTATAGATCACCCCAATGTGAATAATGTCCTTCTTCCCAGTTTCTATGGTGACCCAAAGGGCCTCAGTTTTGGCTTCAATATTTTGTATTAAAGTAGCATTTATGCTTTTTTTTCACATACATTGCTACCCCTCCTCCTATTCTTCCTATTCTATCTTTCCTAAATAAATTGTATCCTGGTATAGCTGTTGACCTTTTGACCCTGTTGACCTTTTGACTGTCGGACTTTTGACTCAGTCGGACTTTTGACCCTGTCGATCTTTTGAGTGTTGGACTTTTGACTGTTGACCACAGTGGTCATTCCGAGTTGTTCGCTCATTGCCAATTTTCGCTATTTGTTGCTAAATGCGCATGCGCATGGTACGGAGCGCGCATGCGCTAAGTTATTTTACACAAAACTTAGTAGATTTGCTGTGGATCCTGCAGCGCTTTTTAGTCGCACTGCTGATCGGTGAGGGATTGACAGGAAAGGGGCGTTTCTGGGTGGTAACTGAGCGTTTTCCGGGTGTGTGCTAAAAAACGTCAGGTAAAAAGGGAGTGTCTGGAGAAACGGGGGAGTGGCTGTCCAAACGCAGAGCGTGTTTGTGACGTCAAACCAGGAACTAAACGGACCGAGCTGATCGCAATCTAGGAGTAGGTCTGGAGCTACTCAGAAACTGCAAGAAAATATTTAGTAGCAGTTCTGCTAATCTTTCGTTCGCTATTCTGCTAAGCTAAGATACACTCCCAGAGGGCGGCGGCCTAGCGTGTACAATGCTGCTAAAAGCAGCTAGCGAGGGAAGAACTCGGAATGAGGGTCCATGTGGTGTTGACCTAATGACTGTCTATCTTTTAAACGTCTATCAGTTGCCTCCCATATTTGTTTGAGTAGGTTGTTTTTGTGGTTCCTTTGTTAGGGTGCAGATATATATCATGCAAATGTGCTTATATTGCACTATTACTATTGTTTTTGCACACCACACATACATGTATGTGTGAAATGGTGTTGATTTTATTTGTTGTTTTCAAAATTTACTCATAGCACCGATTTTGTCATAGCCTGTAAAATGTAGTATGAGTACTCATTGAACAAAAGAGACCCCCAACTCCACCTGTAAAATTTTATGCGTTGTGACATATTTCAGTGTGCACAATGTAACTGCACCATGTAACACACAATGTAATAATTCAATTATACAAATAATCTTTGTGGGCATGCTGGGACTTGTAGTTTCACAGCAATTGTGATTAAACAAGATGTGTATGCGTGTCTTACTTATTCTTAGCATGTATTGTTTTTAATCCTTACGTATGATGTTTTTGTTATATTTAGGCAAAACATTTTTTTAATTGGTTCAGAAAATTGCATTAAACATACCATTACAATTTTTTACTTACTGTACGTATGTTGTTTTTAAAAAAAACATTCAGTAGTACAGCATCCATCATTTATTGTACCAATAGTGGCAGTCTTTATTTACAATTATGAGTCGTTATTCTTATACTGACATCATACGTGATGTATTTGTTTGAATTTTTTACAAGCACAATGAGATCCAACGCATTTTACCTCAATTTTAAATCTAAGCAAGGTAGGAAAACCCGAACCAGTGATTGGATTCCCTCGGATCCCTGAAGTTTTGATAGGCTTAGTTCTCGGAGAACCTAGCCAGTTAATCTTTAAACTGTATAGAATTATTCAATTCTTAGTGACCCAATATGTTATTGGATAATGGTCCTGATAAACTTTCTATCGGCCGATGTCGGACCGCATGACATCATTACACAATAACCTTACAAATAAATATGAACTAACTTAACTTATCTAGAAATAAATGACACAGAGAAATAACGACACAGACCACTGAAATGCCATTAAAATCGGTCAACCGTTATTTATTATGATATATTTAAACTAAGTATGGTGGCAATAAGAAAGAACGGCCAGACCAACATTGACATTACGACTTATTGCCGCTACGCATGTCCACGACATGACTTGCTTTATCTCATTGGTTACGCCAATAAGTGCTGAGTTTCCAACTTTCTACCCCAATACACCATAATAGAGCCGGCCAGACAGCCGAGCCCCAATGACCCCTGGTAAGGAGGGCCAGATTATACGATGTATTGGTCAAAAAGCGCACCCACAAACAGCGGCGCAATAGCCACTGTAACTGCCGTTCTTTCCCGCCACACACCGGCCTGTAAGGAGTCGGTGCCACCAACATACCCTGACTAACAACGGCCTAAGCGCTAACTAACTAAAACTAACCCGAAAACTACACTCCAACCTAAACAAATGCCCAATCAGTCAAAAAGGACGCCATCAGGTCCAGAGAAATGGGCGTCCTGAAAACGAGGAAGGGGCGGGGAGGGGAACGACCTGTCCCGAAGTGAAAACCTGCAAATCCTGCCGCAGAGGGCGTGGGCCAATATCAGCCTCCGGGTTCTCAGGAGAAAAGCAGGGCAAAATCCAACGGGACCGACACCGTACAAACGGTGACGAGTGGCCAAAAAAGGCTACAGGTCGAGTCCAGCCGAGGAAAGACGAAAAGACGGGGAAACAAGTCAGAGCCGAGGCACTCCCGCAGAACACTGCTAAAATGTAGCGGCAAGCGAAGGCACCCCAACGCCGACCTGCCGGCCCGCCATCCCGTCGTCCCTTGAGTGAACTGAAAATAAACCAAAGTATAACAAGAAAAATTTGAGGCAAACCAGAAGGAGGCCTGCCAGAAACTGGAAATTCCTAATTACCGGACATAGCGCTAGTAGGCATTGGATTTCCATCGACCAAGCGATTTAATCTCAGACTCATAAAATCCCAATGAATGGCTGTTGTCGCAGCACCCATACAAAAGGAATGTGCGCCAGGCAGTGATGGCGACAATCCCAACACAAGGATGCAGTATTGAAATACCCGCCAGAATTGGTTCAACACAAAGGAGACCCATCGAGGTGGACAAGCAACGCTCCACCACCACGTGGCCGGGAGTTCACCATACACGGGTGCTAAGGTGACGGGACAGGCGCTAGTGTTAGGGCAGGCAGGCAAGGTAATCCAACGCCCCAGTTAACCCAGCCATATAAACTGCCAGCATTGAGAAGGGCAAACGTCACCTGTAAGCGCTGCAGAAGGAGCCAATGCGCGAAACCGAGCCCACTGTTGTCTAGAAAGAGCATCGGCAATGCTGTTGTCAACCCCTGGGACGTACCGCGCAACGAAGTGAACATTAGGACGCAAACAGCGCAAGACTAGGCGGGCCAACAAGCGAAGAACTGGAAGCGAGGAAGATCGCTGCCCATTGATCGCCTGAACCATGCCCAGATTGTCGCACCAGAAGACCACGTGCTGGTCTTTGATCCGCTCCCCCCACAGCTCTAATGCAACGACGATGGGAAACAGTTCCAGCAACAAAAGGTTGTGGGTTAAGCCCAGCTGGAACCAGGAATCCGGCCAAGGGGCAGCGGACCACGCACCATCGAGGTATGCACCGTATCCCCAGGAACCCGACGAATCGGTGAACAGCTGGATACCTGGGCTGTGGACAGCATCAGACAGCCAAATGGCCACACCATTAAACTCCTGCAGAAAGGCATCCCAAACTCGCAGATCCCTGCAAACCTCGGATGACAATCTAATGAAGTGATGCGGCCTGCGAGCGCCAGCCGTCGCCCGCTCCAATTTGCGGCAAAAGATCCTACCCATGGGAATGACCCTGCATGCAAAATTTAAAAGACCGAGAAGGGATTGGCACTGGCGCAAGGTAACCTTGCCACCTGCCAATGCCCTCTCAATACTCTCACGCAACTTGGCAACTTTGTCTAAGGGCAACCGGCAGCATCCCGCCTCTGTATCCATTTTGATGCCTAGATACGAGAGGCGAGTGCAGGGACCCTCACATTTTTCCGGAGCGATCGGTACCCCGAACTCGGAAAAAAGTGCTTTCAAGGAGAATAGCAGCCGAGCACATCTGTCCGAGCCGCAAGGCCCGATGCACAGGAAATCGTCCAGATAGTGTGCGACCCCCGGTTCACCTGTCCCAGCGCAGACGCACCAATGGAGAAATGAACTAAAAGCCTCGAAAAAAGCACAGGAGACTGAGCAACCCATGGGTAGGCATTTGTCGATGTAAAAGCCGTCGTCCAGCCTAAAACCCATGAAACGAAACGAATCAGGGTGCAATGGCAAAAGACAAAATGCAGATTCCACATCAACCTTACCCAATAACGCATGGGGGCCCACCGCTCTGACTAATTTCAAAGCATCATCAAACGACTGATACGTAACCAAGGACATCGCCTCGGGGATCACATCGTTAACAGACCCGCCATGAGGGTAAGACAGGTGCTGGATTAACCTAAATTTGCCCGGAGTTTTCTTAGGGACGACTCCGACAGGGGATAAAACCAAATTCGGCAAAGGGGGTGCAGCAAAGGGGCCGGCCATGCGTCCCAGCTACACCTCCTTGGCCACTTTACCCTTCAGAACGTGGGGAAGCTCTCTGGCCGAACGCAAGTTCCGAGGAGCTGAGTAAGGGACCTCGCCGCTAATGGGAAGGCGAAATCCCTCAGTGAAACCTTCCAGCAAAAATTGGGCCTGGGGGCGGAGCGGGTATCATGTAAGCCATTGGCGCATGGCTTCCAGCCGGACAGGGGAAGGGGCTTTACTGAGCACTAGTAACGCTGGAGGATCTGCCTCCTGAACCCGCACTGGCAGGCTTGGGACATTCCGTAGCCGGGTGGGACGTTCCGCAGCGCAGGCAGCTGTGCCGGAAACGACATTTGGACCCAGATCCGCAATTGCCGTTGTTAAAGGCAAAACAATGACCTTTGGACCCTCGACCCACGTTGGCCCGAAAGGAACCCCTAGCTGACATAATAATGGGCTTGGCCGGAGAGGCTTCCGGAAGCCCGAGTGAGCCCTCCGTAACCTCAAGCCAAACTTCAACGTCCTTGACTCCGAAAGCCATGATATGCAGCCCGTGCTGTTTTCGCCTGAACTCCGTGTCGTACCGAAGCCATGCGAGAGGCCTGTTAGAAAGGAATAAACCATGAAGCATGTGCAGATAGCGCACGATGTTCATGGCCTCTTCCGGGCGAGTCTCCAGGTAACAGGCTGAGAAGGTGAAGAACCCCTTGAGCCAGTTAACATAGGACCTATAGGCGTCCTCACCTATCCCGCTCCTTTTCTTGGCCGCCACCAAAGCCTTGAGGGACTTGGACGTTAATGCGAAGACATCCACGTGAGATCCACTATTGATACAATCTCGTATCCGTGGGCGGAGACCCCGCAAAACTTTGGTGTATGGGCAACGCACAACGTCGCTGGGGCTGCCCTCTTCCGGACTGCTGCTACTGCTCCTGTGCCTATGGCGGCGCGAACGCTTACTGCGCTTGTGGGAACGTCCGTGCCTCCGGCGTTTACCCTTGGCAAGCTCCGTCTGGCCTTTTCCACTAGCAGCCTCGGCCACGGCGCCCTGCTGACCTAACGCACCATTACCATCAGTCTCGCCGGACGAGGAGGTCTGGGAATCCCGTCTCGTGGCAGCCGATGCGAAAGACTGGTAGCTGTTGTCGGAATCACTCTCCGCCATGTCCACCAGATCTGCAACGGGAGAGGGAACAGAAGTTGCCCGCTAAGAGGCCGGCAGTTGGTTAAGCGCAGGCGCATGCCCACCGGACCCATCGGTAACGAACGTTTGCTGCCCCACAGCAGAACCGGGGGCGGCGCATAACGAAGTCAGCTGAGCAACAAGTGGGTTCAGCGCCGAGCGCAAGTCACCGAACTGGCCCGTCGATACACTTACAGATGCCCGCGCAGTCAATAGGGGAGTCAAAATCCCTACCAGAGAGACTAGCAGTGCGGAAACAGCCGCCGTGTGCCCGTCCGCAGGTGCGGGTCCTGTCGCAGGTGCAACAGGAAGAACGATGCTGCTCGCTGAAGGGGCACTTCTGGCCAAAGGCCCTGCACGACCAGCTGGATGTTCAGGACCTGTAGCTGCTCGTATAGTCCTACGCCCTGCACCCGCCGGCTGCAGGCTAACATCTGCCGAGGGGTTCATGACCTGATGGGGGGTACCCAAGTCAGGGCGACCCAGAGAGGGGACCGATACCCGAGCACCCACAGCAGGAGACGGAGCTGCATCATACCCTGGGGTAACCCCTAGACCGGGCACAGCAGCAGCACGCGTCCCGGCACGCCTTGCCCGGGCCCGGGCGCCGTGTGACGAGATGGGCGTCCGTGCCGCAGCCCCCACATGTGGTGCGCGACCCCCTAAGGACTCTGCAGCAGTCATGGCCCGGGCAGTACTGGGAGGGAACAAGCCCCTGGAGCCCGACATATTATGGCCTCCAGGAGACGGGCCCTGCCCCCCCCCTTGCAGGCCGCGCATGTGTGGCATTAAGTGTGCCCTACCCCTGGAGGCTGAAGAAACAGCGCCTCCAGGGATTGTGACCGCCCGTGCCCCCCCCACAAGCTCCCGCCGCCGGCCTGACCTGCGCACCGCGCGCTGCAGTAGGGGCCGAGGTGGGAGAAGGGTTGTGTGCCGCCGCGATCCACCGGAGCCCGCGCGAGCGCGCCGCAGGACCCCCGGCGGAAGCGGCCGCCGGGGGAAGCACCCGCGAGTGTACCCGCAGCAGAAGGGAGCCGAGCAGGGCTGAGGGACTGGCGGCAGCGCCGAGCGGAAGGGTCCGCTGAAGCCGCTCCAGCCCCAGCAACCAGGTAGCGGGCCGGGGGGGGGGGCGCCCGTCTATGCGGGCGTGCGGACATGAAAAATGAAAAAGGGGTAGTACAAAAGTAAGAAAAATAGAGAGGGAAGAAAAAAGGGGGAGAACCAGGCTAGAGGATAGAGAGAAATAAGTAGAAGAAAGATAACAGATTCGAGAATAGAGATACTTGAGAGACAAACAGAATAAAATGATTACTCACAGGAGCAGCACTTCCTTCACTGGCAAACTCCTAAGAGAAAAAGGCAGGATGCAGATTCTGTCTCACTAAAATGTCTGCTAGCTCCTCCCAACACTCCCACTATCCTAATTAAGACCAACCCCTCAAGCCTATTAACTGTTCGATAACCTCAAACATTGTGTAAAGCAAATGCCGTCCTAACAGCCTAGAAGTTTATGCCGGCTTGCGCTATACGCACTCGCTCCTCATTTCCTGTGACTTCATGTAATGAGTTGCGATAATTGGGATATGGATTCGATACAAGTCCCTCCCGCGGTGATTCAGGTGTCATTTCAAAGCAGACCCCGTAGGGAGAGCACATCCACTAGACTGCCAGGGCAGAAATTAATATATTATATTATACCGCCCAGAGCTCCTAATGGCAGTGTTGCTGTTGGTCCTATGCATATGTAAAATAGGCAATTGCCTAGGGCATTTGAAATACCAAGTGGCATGCCTTTCAAACCTAGGGCTGGCTCAGGCAGTGAACAGAGGCAGTTTGTGACACATTTATGTGTGGTTTGCTCTGGCAGCTCTATCTGCCTACCATGATTGGAGATCTCATCATCGGGTGACATCTCATACGTATGAGCCAGCAGCAGCAGGAGCCCCAGTCATTGTGCAGAGACAGTAGTGAGGGGCGTGGCTTAGTGACCAGGAGAGACTGTGCATAGAGCCAGCAGCGACTGGAATTACATGCACACTGAGCCATGCACCCGGGAGTAGGGACACTCTTCACCTCTGTGGTGCCCAGACATGGTCCACACACTGGAGCTGCACACAGGCAGCAGCGAGCAGTCAGAAACACATCCATCTGTGTTTTGTATGTGTTCAGATGCATTATAGGAGGTCTGAGGTTGTTGTACAATATATGTACATGGGAAGGTATAGGAGGGCTGATGGCAGGGCCCGGCCCTGACGTCATCTGCCAGCTGCGGCTGCAGGACACGTAGGGGCTTGTTGCGGCTGCTCTCCTCTGGTTTCCTTCATTATACCCTGGCACGGGTGAGTCTACATTTTTATATTATTAGCAACTTGCAGCATCCTATCAATTGTCGGCTGGCGTGATTCCGGTGTTGGCATCCTGACTGCCAAGATATAGACAGCCGCAAATTGAATAGATCCCGTGACAGCCATGTAGCGTGTGAATGAACCAGTAGGGGGGAAGTTGGGTTGCTTCTGAGCTGCCTGATGTGAATAAGATGAATATGGTGCGGTATAATGTGAATAAGGAGCAAAACTCTGTGGTGTTATGTGACTATGGACCGCTACGGTATGGTGTAATGTGTATAAGGAGTAATATGGTGTGGTGTAATGCATATAAGACGCAATACGGTGTTGTGTAATGTGTGTAAGGATCAAAACGGTGCAGTATAATTGAATAAGGAGCACGGTATGGTGCATGCATGCCAAATCTAGTGAGATCGCTCACTTCACCGCTGGGTGAAATGAGCGCCCCCCCCCCCTCGCTCAGCACACATCGCGCTGAGTGCTGGGCAGGGGGAGAGATGTGTATTGAGCGGACTGTGCTAGATCACTCAGCACACATCTCCCCCGTGTGTACGGGGCTTAAGCCCTGCACATATTGCTAGTGAGTATCATTCCTATAAAAGAATTTACATTTTTTTTTATCACAATTCCACATAATGCAAGAAGTGTAGGGGGCTGTTATTAAGCTGTGGGGGGTTTTAAGTGAAAATGTTGATTATAGCAAACAATCTGATGGAAGCTATTATTTTATAGAAGGTGCTAGATGTTTTCTTTAAGAGTAACTGGACATTAGTCATATAGGTTTGGTATTTAGACCAGCTTTTTTATTTAAATGTTTCTCTGCTCTATATTTATGGTTATATATATATATATTGTATAATAAAACTTTTTAAACCAATTTTATATCAGTATACGTCAGCTTCCTTTTATTGTTTCCATCTCCATTGCGCAGCTGTTTTTTGTCCCTTATTTAGTTTCTATCATATAGGCATGTACACTGTGCTTATACAGTAGCGCACTGGACCTGTGGAACTCTATTATGTATTCATTTACCTCTTAGGCGCTTATAGCAGTTATGTGTGTTATATTCTGGTCAGCCCTGGACTTACTCTACGTGTGTGTTGAATGTAACGTTGGAGGGTTGGCTTTTGACGTCACACACCCGCCCAGCATTCGCCCAGCCACGCCTGCATTTTCCATGGCATGCCTACATTTTTCCAAACACTCCCAGAAAACGGTCAGTTGACACCCAGAAACGCCCCCTTCCTGTCAATCTTCCTGCGTTGTGCCGTGCGACTGAAAGTTTCGCTAGAACCTGTGCAAAACCACAAAGGACTTTGTACCCGTACGTCGTGCGCGCATTGCGGTGCATACGCATGCGCAGAAATGCCAATTTTTAGACTGATCGTTGTGCTGCGAACAACGGCAGCTAGCGATCAACTCGGAATGACTCCCTTTGTCTTCAGAATTGAATTGGAATGAGGAGGCCTTAGTCGCTGCTTTTTGTGATGGTCTTTCTGACAGGATTAAGGATGACTTGACAGTTCGGGATCTTCAACGAAACTGGATGAGCTAATTTACATTTGCAATAAACTGGACTTGCGGTATAGAGAACACTGTTTGGAAAAATCTAAGTTCGAACGTCCAAGTCTTCGTTTTAGATCACGACCTCAGTGGATCCCTCTTCATAACAACTTGCTTCAGCAACTGAAGAGCCGATGCAAATTGGACACTCTCAGCTTTCGGATGAGGACGCTGTCAGGGGAACCACTGTATGTATTGCGGTTCCTCAGAACACTTCATGAAGTCTTGTAAACTCCGGCCAGAAAACTCCCACTCCTAGCTTACTCCAGAGAGGTTAAGCTAGGAGTTACTTTAGAATCAGGTACTGGAAAGGAGCCACCTTTGCGCATTTTTTTGGAAGTTCCGTCTTCTGCCCTCTCTGTCACAGCTTTGTTAGATTAAGGAGCAGCTCGGAACTTCATTTTTTCCACCATCGTTCAACAATTTAGGATTCGGACTCTGCCCTTGGAACAAGCAGTTTCCATTATGGCGGTGGATGGAAGTCGAATCCCTGAAGGCATAATCACCATTCACACTACTATTCTCAGAATGAAAGTGGGCATATTACACTGCAAATATATCTCCTTTTTTGTGATTCCAAAGCCTCTCATGATGTGATTCTCAGATTACCCTGGTTACAAAAACGTAATCCCAAACTCTGTTGGGGAACTATGGAGAGCCAATCCTGGGGAGAATCTTATATCAACGGTTGTTTGGCCTCAGTTAAACCTCTTCATTCAGTTCATGTCTCCGAGTTGCCCACAGTTTACCAGCCTTTCATAGACATCTTCATTAAGCAAGGGGCAGATTCTTTACCGATTGCCCGATCGATTTGGTGCCGGGTAGGACTCCTCCCAGAGGCCAAATTTACCCGTTGTCTATTCCTGAGACTCAGACTATGTCGGGCTACACACAAGAGAATTTGGCGAAAGGCTTTATTAGACCGTTTTCATCCCCTGCGTGGGCCGGGTTCTTTTTTGTCAAGAAGAAAGATGGTGGCCTGCAACCATGCATTGATTAACGCGGACTCAATAGAATTACTCTCAAAAATCAGCATCCACTTCCACTTATTCCTGAATCGTTCGACTGAGTGAAGGGGGCCACAGTTTTTACCAAACTTAATCTTAGAATCCACGGAGGGGATGGATGAAAAATGGCCTTTAATACTCGGGATGGGCATTACGAGTATCTCGTAATGCCGTTTGGCCTCTGTAAATCTCCTGCAGTTTTACAAAGTTATGTGAATGAACTCTTTTGGGATCTTCTCTATAAATGCTTGGTAGTATACTTGGATGATATCTTAATATTTTCCAAAGATCTTGAGTCTTATCATCTCCATGTTATGGAAGTGTTAACTCATCTGAGAAAGAATCAATTATACTGCAAATTGGAGAAATGTATCTTCAAGGTAGCATCCATTCCATTCCTGGGTTTCATCGTTTCCGGATCAGAGCTACGTACAGACTCTGCCAAGGTCCAAGCTATTCACGACTGGCCAGATCCCATAACTCTCAAAGGGATCCAATGCTTCCGTGGCTTTGCCAATTTCTACAGGAAATTCATTAAGAGTTACTCCACGTTGGTCGCTCCTATCATGGCCTTGACGCATAAAGGGGCTGATCCTTCAAATTGGACTCCTGAAGCTGCTAAAGCCTTCCTCGATTTGAAACAAGCCATCATGTCTGCTCGCATTCTTGGACAACCAGATCTTAATCGTCTTTTTCTTGTGGAGGAAGATGCTTCCACAGAGGCAGTTGGGGCTGTTTTGTCACAGGTTTACGAGGATAAGAAGGTCTATCCATGCAGATATTTTTCTCGAAGATTCCTGCCTGCTGAGCAAAACTACACCATCAGTGAGCAGGAATTGCTTGCCATTAAATTGACATTTGAATAATGGAGATATCTTTTAGAGGGAGCTCAACATCCCATCATAGTATACACGATCATAAGAATCTACTATATCTACAAACATCACAATGTCTCAATCCATGGCAATCAAGATTGGCTCTCTTTTTCACCCGATTTAACATTAAGCTCACTTATTGCCCAGGGTCCTTGAATAAGAAAGCTGATGCTCTCTCCCGGTCCTTCAATTCTTCTGAATCTAATGATCTAACAAGTAAGCAAGCTATTGTGAGTCCAACATCTTTCCTAACAACTCTAATTTCTTCAGCTCCAGTACCCCTGCCTGGAAAAATGTTCGTCGTCTCAAATCTCCGGAAATAATCACTAACTTGGGCTCATGCTTCATCTTTTATAGGTCACCCTGGGGTTCTCAAGACTCTTAAATTCATTCAATGGTCTTACTGTTGGCTAGGGCTTAAAACTAATGTCCAAGACGTCCTAAATGCGCCCAACACAAAAATCCCAAGGGTCCACCACCTGGTTTACTACATCCACTATCCATCCCTAAAAGACCATGGACCCATATCTCGATGGATTTCGTAACTGAATTACCTCCATCAAAGGGACGTAATACTATCTGGGTGGTGGTGAATCAATTTTCAAAAATGGCTCATTTTATTCCTGTAACAGGTCTGCCTTCCATTGCTTATTATTATTATTATTATTATTATTACTCGATTGCAAATTATTCATCTCCGAGATCTTCAAGCTGCATGGCCTTCCTCTAGAGATCGTTTTGGATCGGGGCACGCAGTTTGAAGCCAAGTTTTGGAAATCACTTTGTTCTTCTCTAAACATCAAACTGAATCATTCCTTTGCATATCATCCCCAGTCAGATGGACAAACTGAAAGGGTAAATCAAGATCTTGAAACCTTCCTTCGTCTATACATATCCTCTTCACAAGATGATTGGTTGGACTTTCTTCCGCTGGCAGAATTTGCCCATAATAATCTCTTTCATTCTTCTTCTGAATCCACTCCTTTCTACCTCAATTTTGGTTTCCATCCACGAGTACCAGAATTTCAACCTCTTCCAGCCCAGGAGGTGCCAGCAGCAGACTTAGTTCTCAAGCAACTCTCTAAGATTTGGAGTCAAGTGTGCAAGTCTTTGGTTAATACTTCCATACGATACAAATTTTTTGCAGATAAGAAACGAAAATCAGTACCCAGTTGCAAGGTGAGGGACCAAGTCTGAGTATCGACTCACAATCTCAAGTTTAAAGTTCCTTCCAAGAAGTTTGCGCCCAGGTATATTGGTCCTTTTCCTATAGAAAAAGTGCTAAATCCTGTAGCTTTTAAAGTCAAACTACCATCTTCCTTCAAGATTCCTAATGCTTTCCACATATCTCTTCTTAAAGCTTTAGTACACAAAAAAAATGTGTGCAGCGTTGCCCAAACCTCCTAAAATTCGCACCTTGCAGGGTGAAGAGTTTGAGGTTAAAGAAATTTTAGACTCTCGTCGTCGTTGTGGACGTCTCCAATACCTTCTTGATTGGAAGGGATATGGACCTGAGGAGAGGTCTTTGGTTTTTGCTGAGGATATCCATGCTCCAAGGTTGATTACAAATTTCCACTCCAAAAATCCTAACAAAGTTCAACCCTCGGGGGGGGGGGGGGTACTGTCACGCGGCGACGCTTACCGCCGCAGGTCCCGGGATCCATCCTCTGCCGGCGCGGCTGATCACGGTGCTGGGTGGCTGCATGGGGATATGGCACAGACAGCGGTGGAAGTGACGTGGCTTCCGGGAGGTGGGAGAAAAGACCTAGTGGCCTGCTGCATTTCTGTGTGTCTGCAGCATAGGGGGCAGCCATGTTGAAAACCAAATGAGTTCCTGTCAAATGAGTTCACAGCAGCAATCAATAGGCCAGCTCAACTTTTCTGCACAGTGGAGATGCATTGCTAGCCAGCATGCCTGCAGACTGATGAAACCCTCTTTCAGGCAAGATGCAGCAAGTGTGCAAACCACTTCGCAGATAAAATATCCACCATCTGGGCTGGACTCTCCACAGTGCCATCAAAGGAGTGCCAAACTACAAAGCCTGCCAATATAAGCCACCTGCCTTCATGGACCAGCTTTGACCCAGTGGATGTAAAGGACACTGCTGAAATTGCTCGGATTTTGCGTCCCACCACCTGTGATCTGGACCCGGCCTCAACCAAGCTTCTAATAGGTTGCATGGATATAATTGGTCCAGTCTTTGCAAAAATTGTTCAATGCTCTTTGCAGACAGGCATTTTTCCTGGACCCCTAAAGGAAGCAATTGTTAGACCTCTTCTTAAAAAACCTAATTTAGATTCCGACTGCATGACCAACTACATACCTATATCAAACCTTCCCTTTCTAGGAAAGGTTATTGAGAAAGTGGTTGCAAATCAACTGGAAATCCGCCAGACAACCCCTGATATTTATGATCCATTCCAATCAGTATTCAGGAGAAGACATAGCACTGAAACAGCCCTGGTGTGTCTTAAATGATATTCTGATGGCAAGAGACAGAGGTGACTGTTCAATATTAATCCTACTGGATCTCTCTGCAGCATTTGATACCATGGACTGATACATTTTTGTGGGCTGGATGGCACAGTCCTAAGCTGGTTCAAATTATTTCTCACAGGCAGGTCACAGATAGTTTCATCTGGAGTATACTCATCACCATCAGTGCCATTGCCATGTGGTGTCCCATAAGTTTCTATATCAACCCTCATGCTTTTTGCAGTATACATGCTCCCACTGGATGAAATAATCAGGCACCATGGCCTGGTCTACCAGTGCTATGCAGATGATACACAACTGTACTTGTCCTTTGCTCCAGGCACTGATAACCCAAAAGCAACCCTAAATGGCTGTCTAGCTGAGCTCCAGGAGTGGATGAGCACCAGTTGGCTGTGACTGAACCTGGATAAAACAGAGGTCCTTATGATAGGACCGCAACATCAAAGGACAAGATTGCAGCATAGCCAACCAACTGGACTTACACTCGGGGATTCAGAATTACAAACCACTGATCGTGTGCGGAATCTTGGCAGTGTCCTGGATGGTGGCTTGACACTTATACATCAGATATCAGCCACAATCAAATCCTCATTCTTTCACCTGAGGAACATATCCAGAATCAAGCACTTGATTCCCTCAGATGATCTGCCAAAAGTCATACATGCATGTGTATCATCTCGATTAGACTATTATAATGCCCTCTACCTTGGTCTCCAAGCAAAAGAATTGCACCACTTACAGCTGGTGCAAAACACAGCTGCCAGGCTGTTAACCAACCAGCCCCATTGTAGTCACATAACACCCATCCTCTACTCCCTTCACTGGCTGCCTGTAAGATGGTGAATCATCTTCAAGATTGGCTTACTGAGTTTCAAAGCACTGCATAACCAGGGCCCAAGGTACCTGAAGCAACTTCTGCCCCACTCAATTACTGGGAACTGTAGATGAAGGACTTTTAGGCGTACCTATAATCTCACGTAATTCATCTGGGGGTCGAGCTTTTAGTCATGCGGCTCCGACTCTATAGAACACACTTCCCACACAGTGCGAGAGGCCCCAACTATAGAATCCTTCAAAAATAGACTCAAGACTTTCCTGTTTACTCAAACATTTCCATAATGTCCCTTTAGTATCTTCATGCTTCTGTATTTTATGAAAAGCTGTTCAGTACTTCATTATTTTCTGTACTATATTATGCTATGTATACGTTAAGCGCCTTCAGTCCTATTGGAGAAAGAGAGCTATATAAACAAAATTATTATTATTATTATTATTATTAAGTGCAGCACCAATGAGCATCTATGGGTGAGTGTCAGCCAATCCTGTTTCCTTGCTGCCTATAAATAAGCTGGAAATTTTACATTCTGTGCCAGTGCTTTGTTGTAGTTACTCTGTACCCTAGCTCTGTGCTCGCTCAGATTGTTCTGTGCTTCTCCAGGTATTCTGGTCCCATCTTTGCTCTCCGCGTTGTCAGCCGGCTCTCGCTGCTTTGTGCCCGTCAGCTCCCCAGAACGCGGTCACGGTTAACCGCTCTCCCTTCGGATTCTCCGGAGTCCCTTGGTGGTTCGCCAGCCTCTGCATGTGTCTCTCAGTCACGTCTTCGTATCATCCAGTGGACGATCTTCACAGTTCTTCATTCACGTCTTCACATCATCCAGCAAACCAACCTTTACAGTTCTTCATTTACACCTTCGCATCATCCAGCAAATCAATCTTCACGTTTCTTCAGTCACGCCTTCGCATCATCCAGCAAACAAATCTTCACAGTTCCTCAGCCACATCTTTATATCATCCAGAAAATACATCTTCACAGTTCTTCAGTCACGTCTTCGTATCATCCAAAGCATATTCTTCACAGTTCTTTAGTCACAACTTTGTATCATTCAGTGGACATTCTTTACAGTTCTTAATTCACATTCTCATACCATCCAGAGACCAATTCTTTGCAGTTCCTCTCACGCTTATACGTCTTCCTGCAGACCTCGTTATAGTTCCTCCGCCCGCCTCTTCATCGTTCAGCAAACCACCTCTCTTTACATTCACCAACTTCATTCTTCAGGAGTCTAGTGACCTCATTCACTACAGTTCGCCAACCCTGAATTAGTTAGTCACAGACTTTCTTCAGCTACATTAAGATCTGTTGCCGTTAATAAAATATATGAAAAGGAATTATCTTCGTCCTCCTTGTTTCCTGCATTCAGGAGCATCTGCTCCTTCAGCTAGTCTGAGTCCAACGGATTCACAAAAACAGCCTGACCTGACACATGGAGGACAATCAGAATTTACACCAAAACTACCTCCATATGTTTGAGACCAACCTGAGAACCCAACAAAGGATGTTGCGGCTGATAGAATCCCAAAATGCAGCAACAAAAGACTTAAATACTGTACCACCAATGGAAATTTGGCCCTGTAACTGTTGGTACTCCAAACCAGTAGCAGCTCTGGGGAACAACACCTTAAACCACACCAATGACCTCAAACGCAGACATCCCACAGACGCACCTCCACCACAAACACCAGCCAGAGGGCGTAGTACTTCCAGAGGGTGCGAGGGCAGGCCATAAATGTAGACGACATCTGATGGACATCTGATCGATGATTGGATAAACAAAAAAAAGTAATTAATGACACATTCAAAATTAGATTTTTTTAATACTTTTTTTATGCTTGCAGTATAATGTATATTTAATGCATAAGATAAAAAAAAAAAGGAAAACAGGTAATACAACCTAATTTTATATTGTTGCTTACAATAAACTGTATTGTGTGAATTTGTCTGTTTTTATGGCATCCTTTTGAGAAGTACTGTATATAGAGGTAGATACAGTATATTATACATACACCAGTGTTGACTGATTTATGTTGAGAACTGGTCGATAACAATTAAAGTCAGATATGGCATAAGCAAATAAACATTATGCATTTATATACATGAAGTGATAACAAAATGTGTTTGCTATGGACAACATCTCAAAAGATAACAAATACATGTAAAAGTGTGTGCACACCAATACTAATACAATACTATAATGGTAATACCACACCTGCATACCACATATGATATAATATATTTTGTAGCGCTTAACATAAATGTATGATTTTATGGTTACATAATCAATGCATTACTATATGTTTATGTTTTAAGGGGTATAAGAAAGGTATCTTGGTTGATATATACTTGCCACTGAAGTGCTCATCAGTGACTTGCTGCCTCCCTAAATCTGTACTCAAATTGTCGCCAGGCGGTACTAAGGACACGATTCAGTATCAGTTGTAATGCGGGAAATTGCTATTCACATGCTAGAGAAAGAAGTAGTTTTGCGATTTTTCGCAAAACTACAACTCATGCTGAATTAGGCCCAAACTCTGCTACTTGCTCACTGACTTCTTCATCAACATGTGGCAGCTGTTGTGGCAAACACATGTTGTGAAGCAAACAGCAGCTGAACACAGTTTTAATCACCTTTAAGGGACTATACAGCAAAAGCCAATCCGACAGCAAAACTCAGATTTCAGCAGTCCAAAACATCTTCGTACCACTGACTGACTTATGTGTATGATTGTATTTGTGTTCAGTAGGGTTGTTAGGGATTCACAATGGAGTCAGAAGCCAATAGAAACAGCCATACCCCACATCACCTGAATGACTTAGCTAGTGTAGTTAGAATTTGAGGTAAACATTTGCATTTCTGTTGAAAAAAAAAAAAAACACCACAGAAACATCACTATCTATACATACACAGCAGCCACCCCGCTGGAATTTATCTGGCTTCAAATTTGTCATAGAGGGATCACTGGCTGAGGATGAAGTAGTCATGACATGAACCAGGGTAACCTGCAACAACACTCATCATTTTTAGATGTGCATGATGTCTATTTCAATATATGTATTGTCTACGACTAGGTGATCTCAGCCTAATTTGTGTGCAATCTATCACGCAACGAACACTGGGCATTCGGGCAATGCGAAAGAAGGCTAACCTGATTGCATGCTACTGTAATTCCTGGTTAGAGAAGCAGATAGAGGCTTCTATGTGAGGCTGTAATGTGTCCAGCACCTAAGTCAGATACCGGGAGTGGGTGGACTGTGACACCCCTATCATTCTGCCAGTGACAGACTGGAAGCTGCCAGTAACAAGAAAGTGCAACACAGCCATGAGTTTCTGCAGGCCTAAGACAGAGCATGAGCGTGCTGTATCAGGCTCTAGTTCCAGTTTGACTAGGTCAAACAGAGGGAAAAGGTTGTTACATTTGAGCCAGAACATCTGTATGACTTTGCCTTTGACCAATGCATTCAAGTTCAAATGCCCCCTAAAAAAAAGGCCTGCAAAGCCTCCGTGGTAGCTGTAAGCTGTCTATGCTCAGTTTCAGGACACTGGTTTCTTCCAGCCTGGTGGCAGAGTCTCAGGTATCCCACAGCCCCCATGAAACAACAAAATCCAAGATGTTCAGCATTTTGTAATTAGAGAACATTATTCATGTACTTTGTCCTCTTTTATAGGCATAGGCATCATAATTGAGTTTTTAGAGATGGGTAACTATGCACACATGTCAAACACATCAGCTAAAAGTAGTTCTATTGGAAAGTTCTATTTGTGTACAAATTCCATCCTTTTGCGGCCATGTTTGAGTAGTTTGCGGCCGCTATTGCAAATATGAATCCCGGCTTCTATAAGATGTTTGTGAAAATCCACTGGCCACTGGTCTAACCTCAATACAAATTGGTCAAAATCTGCTGTGTTTGGTGTTAAGTAAATAATTGAGATGCATTTTCGTCCGGAATAGCAATCTTGAATGGAATTAGAAGCTTAGTAAATTTACCCCTATGTGTGTAAAAAATCTACATATCCTTTACCTCAGTGTGCATTAACTTCTCTAAAGTCTATTGCTGTGCCAACCCTACTACGCTGTTACTGATTTCCCAGGCTTTGTGAGGCTTGGAAAACACACAGCCAGCAGGTGTGCATGGTCATCAACCCATTGATCTGCATCTCTTGGGTTTTTTTTTATAGCTTTGCTGGACCAGGTTGTTTTGGACACTTTTAGCCCTTTTTTTGAGAAAAACATAATAATAGCACGGTGTTGGTAGTGCTTATGTATTTTATGTATCTATTTAAATATATATCTCTTTTAACCCTTTTTTAATTTTGTGGATTTTTAGCTTTTTATTTAATCCTGTTTTAATAATTTAAGGACTTTTTTTCTCTTTTTAGAATTTGTCAGTAGATCTAATGTCAGATGATCAATTCTGTAATGTTGTAATTTCCCAGTAGTAGAGTAAGAGTGTGAGCAGGGGCATAGCTACCAGAGGTGCAAGGAGTGCAGCTGCTATGTGGCCCAGAGCTGAGAGGGGCCATCTTCCCTGTCAAAGTTACATGTGTTAAATACATTTTTTCCACATTTTTAGATACATAGTGGCCCTTACGATCTTGTGCCTTGGGGCCTATAATATATCTTGTTATGCCCCAGCACCTGGTCATTGTAATGTGGTATAACATGAACTGGAGGGCATTATAATGTTTATTGATATGAAATGGGGCATTGTAATTTGGCACAATATGAAGTGGAGGCTCTATAGTGTGGCATAATATGAATTAGGTACACTAATGTGTCATAATATGAACTGAGGACACGTTAAGTCATAACGTGAATTGTGGGTTCTGTGTTGCATAATGTTGTTTTCTGGTAGATCTATGGGATGTAGTTGTGTGACCAGCGGTCAGGAGACCGCCGGTTACAATACCTCCACCTACATCCCGCCCCCTCACTATCATTCTGACTATGGTCAGAATGCCAACCAACAGGGACTATTCCCACTCGTGGGTGTCCACGACACCCATAGAGTGGGAATAGAACCTGCGCTCACCACTGAGCCCGCAGCGTGGTGTACACAGTGAGCCCACAAGGGGCTTATTGTGCTCGCCCCTCTGCCCACCAGAATTCTGCGTCTGAGATCCTAGCGTCGGGATGCTTACAACCTGTAACGCATACCACACCCAGTTCTAAATCACTGTTGCAGCAGTGGTACTATAAACAAATCTGTAGTAGGGCTCTACTGCGCACCTTTCCTTTGCTGCCTAAGTGAAGTACTCTAGGTCTCTCTTGGACCAAAGATTAGTAGCAATGTGGATAGTGTGGTAATTTACTATGGGTGCTGGAATGTTATAGTTAAAAATATGTGTTGACATCAAGCATAAAAGACAAGATAAAATAACAATTAGGTAAAAAGTGGGCACAACGGGTTAAGCTGAAAACATTGGCAACGGAATTTGCTGCACTATATAAGAAACTGTTAATAAATAAATATATATATAATGTACAGAAACAGAGCCAGTCAAGCTTGAAATGCATCGGTAGTGACTGATAAGGACCATCTAGATAAAGGGACTGTCTGCCTGGTTTAAAGCTTTGGAGCCCAGCAGGGTGTGTAGTCCGGACTGCACTCAGCTTTATTACCACCAATGACTCCATCTTCATAAACAGGGTAAGATCATTCCCATTTGCTTACCTGGACCATTGTGAACTGGTTCCAGAAACAGTCATTCTCAGTATTTTACCAAGTGCCATTTTGGTTAACATGAGGATTATCTACTATTTTTGCTGTGCATAACATGTTTTCAGCTTAACCTGTTGTGCCCACTTTTTACCTAATTGTTGTTTTGTCTTGTCTTTTATGCTTGATGTGCTAATTAACACATATTTTTAACTATAACATTCCAGCGCCCATAGTGAATTTGAATTACCACACTATCCACACTGTTACATCAGTAAATGTTGTGCTGCCCATGCAATTGTTTAGGACTTATACCTCTCACATTGAAACAGTAGATTTGCCCAAAGATATGACTTACAGATGTTGTGGAATGTTACCCACAGTGTTACTTGTACCCATTGTGTGGTTAAACAATCTGCACATGTAGCCAACTAATACACCAGTCATTGCAACATGTAGGCTTATCACTTATAGTGAGAATTCAACTAGTAGTCAGTGCTAGGTGATTGATCTGTGTGACTGTTCTGTCAAGTTCATTTGTCTGTTTGATATGAACCTATACTTTCCTGATCTGTCTCCTAACATTCCTTTAAACATCTCCATTTGCCTGCAATATATTATTTTGTAATGACCTGATATTTGCAGTTTTAGTAACTGTAATATTTGTGCGCTCACCAAACAACATTTCTATTTTTGATTCTACAAGGACATTACTTATATATACGCCTTACTATATGTCAATTGTGTTATTTTAGTGTGATTTTGGTACTGTGTACATTATATATATTTACAGTTGGACACAATGATAAAACAAAACTGGGTAATAAACAAACAGACATAGAGGTAGGAAAGCTCTGCTCGCAGCTTACACGCTCTCTCTCTCTCTATATATATATATGTATATATATATATACATATATACATATATACATACATACATACATACATACATACAAGTAAACCCTCCCTACTATGAATCTATGACATTTGCATTTGCCGCTGGGGTTAATGGTCTGGGGAAGTCTAATAGGTACTGTACTGTATATAGGTAACCAATGCATTTTTTTCTGTGTGGCAGACATCTCTGTGGTGTTTCCTGTCTGCTCTCTATAATAAGAGCACTGGATTTAGCAAAACTGAGAAATGGAATCTTAATAAAGATTTTGCTACTACTCATTTGCTATGAGATATCATTAATACCCCTAATAGTATGAGCAGAAGTGTATTTCATTAACATATCTCCAGTGTTAGGAAAGTGTTGGTGAATAAAATTACAGAATGGGAGAAAGCTCTCATTTTGTCTGAGTTTGATTATACCAACAAGTTAAGGATAAACAGTTAAGGTGCTCATTTTTTGATGATACTCTTTGCGAGCATTATCATGGCAAAGAGTTCTTGCATAGATTAACTTGTTAATATAGTAACATTTCTGCTGCACACTAACATTATTTACACTCATTTACAGTCCAACTTTATTACATGTGCACTCGTTATTCTGTGGATTTGGAAAGATAATTACTTGTTGATTATATATGTACTCTATATCCAATGCATATGATTATAATATTTGTAAACACTTAATTTTATTTAATTGATATATTAACCAGCCTTCTGGCATCAAACCCTCAGTAGTTTCAATTAATCACCAAACCTGCTATTTTGTAAATTTACCACTTGGTGTCAATTTGACTGGGTTTTATTAGTCCAAAAATTGTATTTTAAAGACTCCACCACACAAGTTCCCCTAAATGCTCCAAATCATAGTATTTCATCCTTAACCTGTAAAGGTGTGTACACACGGTGAGATCCTTGCTATGCCTGATTTGGGACTATGAAATTTCCCTTGAACTCCCCCAGAGCCCAGAAAGCACAGATATTACAGATTTTGACTATCTGTACTATCAATTTGGTCTATGTACGATTTTGACTAAGTGAACATTTTGACTATACTTTGTACTAGACACTAGATAGTCAAGATTGACTTGCCTGCACAGTCAATCTAGCCTTGTGATACTGACCACATCGGGATTGATTTGGTATCACAAGCTGCCTAACACCTTGAGATGTGCACTAATTTTCCTTAAGATTTTGAGTGTATAGTCAAAATTTTACAGATTTATCTCACCGTGTGTACACACCTTAACACAGTAAATTTATACAAAATCCCCACTTCTCTCACCCATGAATTTCTAACCAATCTATTATTCAAACATTTGATAGTTGTTGTTGTTGTTGTTGTTGTTGTTGTTGTTGTTGTTGTTGTTGTTGTTACCACCAATTTTATTAGATTATTCTACAATATATTTACAAATAATATTCTAAAACAGTATGTGCACTTTTCCAGTTTTAAATAAAGCAGTTTTCCTGGGTGTGTTTTGATTGCTGCTTATGTCTTTCCTAGTGTATTTTAAGTCCACAAGTGTGCCATACCTTGTTTGAAAAAAAAAAACTAAACACTTTTCCATACATTTATGCATGCTGATTTACATATAACTTACATATAAAACTCAATAATGTCCATTTTTACCTATTATCTTAATTTTAGCCCCTTTGTTTACAGAATTTAGTACCATTTGTGAACTTGGATTGCTTGATGACAAAACAATGTATTGTTAAACAATGATCAAGAAGGTCGATTTAAAACCTGCATACAAAACTACTATATTATCTGGGAAAGTTTTGTTGATCTCATAAAAGCCCTCCTACCCCCACTGCTGAAATTATGACTTACTGTATAAAGCAGTTTGTATTTTTTTTTCCAAAGCATGAAATAAAGTATCTGTGTGAAAAACTTCCATGATTGTCATATTCCCAATTGAAAAAAGCACGTTTGTTGTACCAGGCATTGCAGAACTCCTAATATAAGTCCTAACAGACAATTTCTTTCAGTAACTGTTGAAAGAAATGCTTGGAATATATGTTTTTTTCGGAAATTTTAAATAAATTCTTAATGATCTTCAAAAATCCCAACTTCAAGTAAATAGTGGAAAACATGCTAAAAAATACAAACCATTAAGTAGTTTAAGGAGCTTGAAAGTAATCTTTCTAAATGATTACTTGAAATACTATCCTGAAAACATTGGCCATATTAGTGAAAAGAAAGGAGAAAGATTTCACCAAGACATAAAGGACATGGGGGGTCATTCCGACCTGTTCGCACACAGCGGTTTTCGCTGCGGTGCAAACAGGTCTGGAATGCGCATGCGCGGCGGCCGCACTGCGCTCGCTTGGTGTTGCCCAGCGACGGGGGTTGCCGGGTTAAGTCACGGTCAGCGATGAAAGCGGTCACAGAGATGACCGCAAGATGATTGACAGAAAGAAGGTGTTCCTGGGCGTCTCCGGACCGTTGCCTGCTGTTTTCAGGGAGTGGAGAAGAAAATGAAGGCATGTCCAGGAGAACAGAGGGCGGATGTCTGACGTCAAAGCCGGCCCCAGCATCGCTGATCTCGTCGCACAGGGTAAGTATGTCCAGGGCTAGTCTTGATCTGCTAGAATTTTTTTTAGCTTAGCAGGACTGCACAAGCGATCGCAGCCCTGCTAAGCTAAAATACCCTCCCCCATAGGCATGGACTAGTTGATCGCAGCAGCAGCAAAAAGTTGCTGGCTGCGATCAACTCGGAATGACCACCATGGAATGATGATACCTGGGAAGGTGGCAGGTCAACATGAAAAGAGACTACTGTTGGATGTTGCAGAGAGAAGACCCACAAGTAATATATGGAATAAGGGCCTTATTCAGGTTTGTTAGCAAACCATAAAGCACACTAATGGGCATGTTGCAAAGCAGGTGGGGCAGATGTAACACGTGCAGAGAGATTTAGATTTGAGTGGGGTGTGTTCAAACTGAGATCTAAATTGCAGTGTAAAAATAAACCAGTATTTATTTGCACAGAAACAATATAATCAACCCAAATCTAAATCTCTCTGCACATGTTACATCTGCCCCACCTGCAGTGCAACAAGGTTTTGCCCATTGGTGTGTTTTTTTTGGTTTTGAATAACCACCTAAGTACCACACACAAAGAAGAAGATTGAGGGAGAAATAAGTATAAGGATTTTTAAATGTAAGTAACATTTTCAAAGTGGCTCTTAAAGTTGTGTTAGTAAAATTTCACCAGAATATATATGAATAGTTTATTTTAACATATCTTCACATACATCTTCTGAAATATCCTTATGTCTTTCAGAGAAAAAAATTATAGTTATACCTTTGAAATAAGCCAGACTATTATAGAAAATTTTCGGTTACTCTAATGCAGGTGTTATTTGTAAATAAAGTAGAGATGAGCGGGTTCGGTTCTTAGAGAACCGAACCGTACCGAACTTCACCATTCGAGTACGGTTCCGAGCCAGGCTCGGGTTTTCTTGCCTGACTCAGAAACCCCAACAAGGCAAAACGTCATCATCCCGCTGTTGGATTCTTGCGGGATTTAGATTCCATATAAGGAGCTGCGCGTCACCGCCATTTTCACTCTGGCATTGGAGAGTGTACACAGAGGACGTGTCTCCGTTCTCTCAGTGTCCTCAATGTCTGTGGCTTGTGCTGAATCTGTCCAGTCACAGTGCTTGTGTTCTCTGCTGCAATATGTCCAGTGCTGTCCAGTGGTGCAGTGTTGTGCTGCATCAGTCACAGTGGTGGTGTCCTTTGCAGCCATATGTCCAGTGCTGCTGTATAATAAGTTCCTTACAGTGTTTATGTGTTGTCTTGCATCAGACCAGTGGTAGTGTCCTGGGCATCAGTCAGTCCAGTGACCATTCACAATGGTGGTGTCATCTCCTGCCATATGCCCAGTGCTGCTGTATAACTATCTGTGTTGTCCTGCATCAGACCAGTGGTAGTGTCCTGTGCATCAGTCAGTCCAGTGGTCAGTCACAGTGGTGGTGTCCTCTTCTGCCATATGTCCAGTGCTGCTGTATAAGTCCCTTAGAGTGTTGCTGTGTTGTCCTGCATCAGACCAGTGGCAGTGTCCTTGCCATCAGTCATTCCAGTGACCAGGCAGTCACAGTGGTATACGCTGCTGCCATATGTCCACTGCTGCTGTATTATAATAATAATATTAATAATAATAATAATAATAATAACAACAACAACAAGACCCTTACAGTGTTGCTGTGTTGTGCTGCATCAGACCAGTGGTAGTGTCCTGGCCATTAGTCATTCCAGTGACCAGGCAGTCACAGTAATATACGCTGCTGCTATATGTCCACTGCTGCCATATTATAATAATAATAATAATAATAAAAATAACAAGTCCCTTACATTGTTGCTGTGTTGTACTGCATCAGCCCAGTGGTAGTGTCCTGGCCATCAGTCATTCCAGTGACCAGGCAGTCACAGTGGTATACGCTGCTGCTATATGTCCACTGCTGCTGTATAATAATAATAACAACAACAAGTCCCTTACAGTGTTGCTGTGTTGTGCTGCATCAGACCAGTGGTAGTGTCCTGGCCATCAGCCATCAGTCATTCCTGTGCCGCATATTGGCCCTCATTCCGAGTTGTTCACTCGCATGCACTTTTAGCAGCAGTGCAAACGCTAAGCCGCCGCCCTCTGGGAGTGTATGTTAGCTTAGCAGAAGTGCGAACGAAAGGTTCGCAAAACTGCTAGAAAAAAAGATTGTGCAGTTTCTGAGTAGCTCGAAACTTAGTCCTAGATAGCGATCACTTCAGACTGTTTAGTTCCTGTTTTGACGTCACAAACACGCCCTGCGTTCGGCCAGCCACTCCCCCGTTTCCCCAGCCACTCCTGCGTTTGTATCGGGCACGCCTGCGTTTTTACACAAACTCCCTGAAAACGGCCAGTTACCACCCAGAAACACCGACTTCCTGTCAATCACTCTGCGGCCAGCACTGCGACTGAAAAGCGTCGCTCGACCTTGTGTGAAACTGCATAGTTTTGTGTAAAAGTACGTAGCACGTGCGCACAGCGCCCCATACGCATGCGCAGAAATGCCGCTTTTTCACCTAATCACGCGCTGCGACCGAAAGCAGCTAGCGATCAACTCGAAATGACCCCCATTGTGTTATATAACTCCAGAAACATAATGGAGAACAAAAATTTGGAGGATAAAATAGGGAAAGATCAAGAACCACTTCCTTCTAGTGCTGAAGCTGCTGCCACTTGCCATGACATAGACGATGAAATGCCATCAACGTCGTCTGCCAAGGCCGATGCCCAATGTGATAGTAGAGGGCATGTAAAATCCAAAAAGCCAAAGTTCAGCAAAAAGGCACAAACATTTTTTTAAATGGTCTGAGGAGAACCGTAAACTTTCCCAGGGACGTGCAGTCAGGGGAGGCAGGGGAGGCAGTGCCTCCCCTGCCATAAATGATTAGAATAATATAAAGAAGATACTTAGGACACATATTCTGTGTCCTAAGTATCTTCTTTATATTATTCTAATTATTTTAATACATTTAGTTAGATTGGGAGGCACCGATAGCAGTGCCTCCCGTAGATACTGGGAACGGTGATAGAGCGGGGGCGGGGCTAAACTCTGGGCTGAAAAAGCCCATTGAAAATAGCAGGGAAAGCGGCAACTAGTATAAGTGCCTCGATGACAGGGACACCATGCCCTGTCAGCGAGGCAGATGTGATTGGACAGCGGATCCAGTGCTGGATCCGCTGGTCCAATCACCCATAGGCAGCGGAGGGACAAGACTGCACTTCTACCTCCCCTCGCTGCTGCTGGTGGCCGGGAAGCCCGACAGTAGCTGCGGCCAGTGTACTTTTGTATGGTCGTCCGCAGCAGCCGCCTCCGTTACACTGAAAGCGAGAGGCTTGCTGCTGCCATGTAGGGGGAGCAGCTCCTCTCACTTGGCTCCCATGGTGCGGCCGCGGCGTGAGGGATGAAATGTGGATGGTAGCGGTGCCGGCACTGTCTTCACTCCCCACAGCTGCAGCAGTATATCCTCAGGGGCGAGCGGGTGAGAGTATTCAGGTGTTCATTTATAATAATATTGTGCTCCTTGACCTGCGTGAGTGCAGGGGATGGGGGGGTTTGATGGTGCCCTTGCTAAATATTAAATTATGCTTCTTTACGGGTGGGGGTGAGGTCGTGTCAGCCACCAGTTAGCATTTTATTTTATAACAGACGCCTCTCCTCATTTTTATTCCCCATGTACGAAGCAAATGAGGAGGACAGGCGTCTGTTGTAAAATAAAATAACAGACGCCTCTCTTTATGCATCTGGGTTCTAGTCCCAAAACCCCACCAGCACCCAGATGCATATGTTAATTATCATGATACTAGTACCAACATGCGTGCAGGCTCCTCTCACACCATCCTGCACAGGATCTAACCCCCCCCCTCCTCCTTCCATGGGCTGTGCCTCCTACAGTTGGGTGACTCGACCACCCGGTCTTTGCCCACCATCCCCGACGGATTGCTGTCTGCACATGGGTGACTCAGCCGGGACCCCATCCAAGCTGTGGCACATGCCTGGGCATCTAGCAGGAGAAACGACTCGCCCTCCACACAGAGACCACCAGGTATCTGCTCTCCCCTGCATCTCACAGCTCTGAGTGCTCAGTCTTTCTGCTGCTGATAAACCTGTCTCTCTCACCATGTCTCTGTCTTTGGCCATGTCTCTCTCTCTTACCATGTCGCTCTCACCATGTCTCTCTCTCTCTCTCTTGCTATGTCTCTCTCGCTATGTCTCTCTCACTCTCGCCATGTCTCTCTCACTCTCGCCATGTCTCTCTCACTCTCGCCATGTCTCTCTCGCCATGTCTCTCTCCCTCTCACCATGTCGCTATGTCTCTCTCACCTTGTCTCTCTCACCATGTTTCTCTCACCATTTCTTTCTCTCTCTCACCATGTCTCTCTCTTCCGCTACGTCTCTCCCTCTCGTAATTCCTCTCTCGTCATGTGTTTCTATCTCACTCTCTCACCATGTATCTCTCTCCCTCCCTATGTCTTTCTTTCTCTTCCTCCCTTCCCATGTGTCTCCCTCCCCCAATGTCTCTTTTTCTCTTCCTCCCTTTCCACGTCTCTCTCTCTCCCTCCCCACATCTATCTTTCTCCCTTCCCATCTCTCTCTCTCTCTCTCTCTCTTTCCCCCCTGCTCTGGTTCTGTGTGCTCTCTCTCTGTTGCTCATATATATATATATACAAGTTGGTAGAAAGGCTGCACTCAATAGGGACAGGAACAGCAGTGGAAAGCCCTTAGATCAAGTTAACATTTCAGTTGTGTTTAACTTTAGTCAGAACCCCGAAAGTTAAATACAACTGAAACGTTAACTTGATCTAAGGGCTTAGTCTCTTCATTTTCCGCTGCTGTTCCTGTACCTATTGAGTGCTTCCTTTCTACCTACTTTTACATTTGCATCCAGCACGAGAAGGCATCGGGGCGATCATGAAGGAGGTTTGAGTGTCGGTAGTATGGAAACCCCCCTTTTAAAATCCTGCATTTGTCCCTGGTTCCCCGTCCTCCCACTGGGGGCAGAGCCAAGTGCAGCTGCGCGCGGTGATCCCCTCATGGGCTCACTGTGCTTTGGTTCCGGTGGCGAGCTTTGCTTTGCTCGCCACACTATTATATTCCCACTCAGGTGGTGGCGTGGACCACCACCCACGTAAGAATACAGGCCTTTGGTCGGGATTTCAACAGCATTTCCCTTGCTGTTGGGATTCCAGTGTCGGTATTTCGACCGACGGGATCCCATCGTTCGGGAAATTAACTGCATCCACTCAGACGATGCAGCATTTTTTCCCATTTAGATTGCAGGCCGGACTCCAATGTGTGTGAGCCTTTGGGAGGGGGTAATTCTGAGTTGATCGCAGCAGCAAGTTTGTTAGCAATTGGACAAAACCATGTAACCATGTGCACTGCAGGGGGGGCAGATATAACATTTGCAGAGATAGTTAGATTTGGGTGGGTTATATTGTTTCTGTGCAGGGTAAATACTGACTGCTTTATTTTTACACTGCAATTTAGATTTCAGTTTGAACATGCCATACCCAAATCTAACTCTCTCTGCACATGTTATATCTGCCCCACCTGAAGTGCACATGTTACATCTGCTCCACCTGCAGTGCACATGGTTTTGCCCACCTGCTAACACATTTGATGCTGCGATCAACTCAGAATTAGGCCAGGAGCCCACTCCATTCACCCCCATCCTATATTCTGGACCTGAGGATGAGGTTTCACTTGGTGCCTCCCCAGCCATTGACCTCACCGCACGTCACTGAACTTGCCAATATGCCATTTATGACACGGAGTGGCAAGGAATGGCTGAGGCCCTGGCCTGGCTGAGGCCCTGTGTTCATAACTTGTGGTTCAGCTTGACATGATGATGGAAGCCCTCATCCTACCGCTAGAAAAATTAAAAGAGTTAAGCTGGAAAAAGTACAGAAAAGAGCTGTGCATTCTGAAATGGTATCACAAATCCCCAAGGAGAGTCCAAGTGTGTCGGCGGTTGCGATGCCTGACCTTCCCAACACTGGATGGTAAGAGTTGGCTCCTTCCACCATTTGCATGCCTCCTGCAAGTGCTGGAAGGAGCACCCACAGTCCAGTTCATGATATTCAAATTGAAAATGTCACTGTTGAAGTACACCAGGATGAGGATATGGGTGTTGCTGGCGCTGAGGAGGAAGTTGACGATGAGGATTCTGATGGTGATGATGTGGTTTATTTAAGTCAGGCACCGGGGGAGACACCTGTTGTCCGTGGGATGAAGAAGCCCATTGTGATGCCTGGGCAAACTACCAAAAAAGCTACCTCTTCGGTGTGGAATTATTTCTCCACAAATCTGGACAACAGGTGTCAAGCCATCTGTTGCCTCTGTCAATCTTTAATAAGTAGGGGTAAGGATGTTAATCACCTAGGAACATCCTCCCTTATACGTCACCTGTTGTGCATTTATCAGAAGTCAGTGTCAAGTTTTGAAACTTTGGGTAAGAGCGTAAGCAGTTCACTGACACCTAAATCCCTTCTTCCTCCTGTACGCAAGCTCCTGCAAGCCACACCACCATCTCCCTCAACATCAACTTCCTCCTCAGTCAGGAACGTCCCTAGTCCTGCAGGCCATGTCACTGTCAAGACTGAGGAGTCCTGTCCTAACCGGGATTCCACCGTAGGATCTTTGAGTGTTATGCCTGCTGTTGCTGCCACTGCTGTTTTTGCTGTTGGGAGTCGATCGTCATCCCAGAGGGGAAGTCGGAAGACCACTTGTGCTACTTCCAGTAAGAAACTGAATGTCCAACAGTCCTTTGTGAGGAAGATGAACTATGACAGCAGTCATCCTGTTGCAAAGCGGATAACTGAGGCCTTGACACTTATGTTGATGTTAGACGTGCGTACGGTATCCGCCATTAGTTCAGTGGGACTTAGAGAATTGATGAAGATAGTGTGTCCCTGGTATCAAATCCCATCTAGGTTCCACTTCTCTAGGTAGGTGATACCGAGATTGTACAAATACGTCAGAAAGAGTCACCAGTGTCCTACAAAATGCAGTTGTATCCAGTGTCCACTTAACCACGGACATGTGGACAAGTGGAACAGGGCAGACTAAGGACAATATGACTGTAACAGCCCACTGGGTAGATGTACGGCCTCCAGCAGCAACAACAGTAGCGGCAACAGTAGCAGTATCTCGCAAACGCCAACTCATTCCTAGGCAGGCTACGCTATGTATCACAGCTTTCCGTAAGAGGCACACAGCTGACAACCTCTTACAGAAACTGAGGGATATCATCGCAGAATGGCTTACCCAAATTGGACTCTCCTGGGGATTTGTGATATCGGACAATGCCACCAATATTGTGCGTGCATTACATGTGGGCAAATTCCAGCACATCCCATGTTTTGCACATACAATTAATTTGGTGGTGCAGAATTTTTTGAAAAATGACAGGGGTGTGCAGGACATGCTGTAGTTGGCCCGAAAAATTGTGGGTCACTTTCAACATTCTGCCATCGCGTGCCGAAGACTGGAGCAACAGCAAACACTCCTGAACCTGCCCTGCCATGAACTGAAGCAAGAGGTGGTAATGAGGTGGAATTCAACACTCTATATGCTTCAGAGGATGGAGGAGCAGCAAAAGGCCATTCAAGCCTATACATCCACCTACGATATAAGCAAAGGAGGGGGAATGCACCTGACTCAAGCGCAGTGGAGAATGATTTCTGTCTTGTGCAAGGTTCTCCAACCCTTCGAACTTGCCACACGTGAAGTCAGTTCAGACACTGCCAGAGTCAGGTCATTCCCCTCATCAGGCTTTTGCAGAAGCAGCTGGAGAAATTGAAGGAGGAGCTAAGATGGAGCGATTCCGCAAAATATGTGGGACTTGTGGATGGAGCCCTTCATTCGCTTTGCCAGGATTCAAGGGTGGACAATCTGTTGAAATTAAAGCACTACATTTTGGCCACCGTGCTCGATTCTAGGTTTAATGCCTACGTTGTATTTCTCTTTCCGGCAGACACAAGTCTACAGAGGTGCAAAGACCTGCTAGTGAGTAAATTGTCAACTCAAGCGGAACGTGACCCGTCAACAGCTCCTCCTTCAATTTCTCCCGCCACTGGGGCTGCGAGGAAGAGGATAATATTTCCTAGCCCACCTGCTGGCGGTGATGCAGGGAAGTCAGGAGCGAAAGCTGACATCTGGTCCAGACTGATGGAGCTGCCAACGATTACTGACATGTCTACTGTCACTGCATATGATTCTGTCACCATTGAAAGAATGGTGGAGGATTATGTCAGTGACAGCATCCAAGTAGGCATGTCAGACAGTCCGTATGTATACTGGCAGGAAAAAGAGGCAAATTAGAGGCCCTTGCACAAACTGGCTTTATTTTACCCAAGTTGCCCCTCCTCCAGTGTGTACGCCGAAAGAGTGTTTAGTGCAGCCGGTAACCTTGTCAGCGATCAGCGTACGAGGTTACTTCCACAAAATGTGGAGAAGATGATGTTCATAAAAATGAATTATAAATTCCTCCAGGAAGACCTTTACCAGCATTGCCTCCAGAAAGTACACAGGGACCTGTGATGGTGGATTCCAGTGGGGACGAATTAATACTATGTGAGGATGAGGATGTAAACACTGAAAGGGGTGAGGAATCGGAGGATGAGGACGAGATCTAGCCTGTGTAGAGCCAGCTTTTGCAAGGAGAGATTGCTTCTTTTTTGGTGGGGCCCCAAACAAAGCAATCATTTAAGTCGTGTGGCAGACCCTGTCACTGAAATGATTGGTTTGCTAAAGTGTGCATGTCCTGTTTATACAACATAAGGGTGGGTGGGAGGGCCCAAGGACAATTCCATCTTGCACCTCTTTTTTTAATTTGCATTATGTGTTCTTTGGGGCCTAGTTTTTAAAACTGCCATCCTGTCTGCCACTGCATTGCCACTCCTAGATGGGCCACGTATTTGTGCCGCCCACTTGTGTCACATAGCTTAGTCATCAAGCTACCTCGTGGAACCTTGTGGCTTAAAAACAATATTGTGAGGTGTGAGGTGTTCAGAATAGACTGGAAATGAATGGAATGAATGTTATAGAGGTTAATAATAGTGTAGGAACAATAAAAACCCAAAATTCTGTGATTTTACCTGTTTTTATGTTTTTTCAAAAAAATACAGATCCAAATCCAAATCACGAAAAAGTAGTTTTGGCAAAACCAATCCAGATTCAAAAGACGAATGGAGATCCAGATCCAAAAGAAAAACACAAAACCCGAAACGTGTCCGGCGCACATCTCTAATTATTACATGTTCTAACCGGATTCATACTAATGTTAATGATTGAAATGTTATTTTATTTTCTCCGTATCTCTATTTCCATAAGTTTTATTTTTATTAACATTAGATCCCATTTATTTCTAGCACTCTTGTTGCCATAAGGTACGGTATGCGCGTCACAGAAGCGTTCCGTGATCAGAGCGACAAGCACTAAGCAGATACTAAGCTCTAGTGACACGGCAACCTTTATTTACTGCTGCTGGAACAATCACAGGAAATTTACTTACTCAACTTCCAAAAGAGAGAAAAAAAACTATCTGGCATACAATAGTGCAACAATCTGGTTATATAGTATTCTATCCCACAGTACAGTTGTAGTAGGGGCTTAAATAGTCATCAGAAAGTCCAGGTTTATATTCCAAGAAACAAAAGAGCTGAACTCTTACTCTAGAGTGTGCAGTTAAAGTCCTGAAGCAGAGCCAGTGGCCTTTCAGCTGTACCAAGGCTACTGCCAAATACTACAGACTCTCTTGCTCACACAGCAGCCACTTACGGGGTAAACTCACTGTGTGTGCCAAGACCTTTCTTCTTAATGTTATACAGCAACCTCAATACTTGCTCTCCTTCTCTAAGAACGTACACAGCAGACCTTTCTTGTTACCTCTGACTACATGGCTGCATCTGCTTGTGATCTCCATCACTACTTGCTGTAACCAAGTTGACTCAGGGAAGGGTGATATAGAGTAGCACTTGCCCATCAGCAAAACAGCAGACTGACTGAGCACACACCCGTTGGTCCATATTTCCATTTACTTTAGGGATAGAAAATGTTAGTGTGAGGCAACAAAAGAGTGTCTTAACTAGAGATGTGCGGCGGGCACTTTTCGTGTTTTGTGTTTTGGTTTTGGTTCTGGTTCCATGCTCGTGTTTTGGAACTGGATTGGTTTTGCCAAAACCACACTTTTGTGTTTTGGTTTTGGATGTGGATGATTTTTTGAAAAAAAACATAAAAATTGCTAAAATCACAGAATTTGGGGGTAGTTTTGATCCTACGGAATTATTTACCTCAATAACATTCATTTCCATTCATTTCCAGTCTATTCTGAACACCTCACAATATTGTTTTAAGGCCAAAAGGTTGCATCGAGGTGGCTGGATGACTAAGCTAAGCGACACAAGTGTGCGGCATAAACACCTGGCCCATCTAGGAGTGGCATTGCAATGGCAGACAGGATGGCAGATTTAAAAAAATAGGCCCCAAACAGCACATGATGCAAAGAAGAAAAAGAGGTGTAATTAGGTAGCTGGATGGCTAAGCTAAGTGACACATGTGTGCGGTACAAACACCTGGCCCATCTAGGAGTGGCAATGCAGTTGCAGACAGGATGGCACTTAGAAAAACAAGGCCCCATACAGGACATCAAGCAAAGAAGAGAAAGAGGTGCAATGAGGTAGCTGTATGACTAAGCTAAGCAACACAAGTGTGACGCACAAACAACATGGGATGTGCTGGAATTTGCCCAGATGTAATACACGCACAATATTGATGGCACAGGAGAGCATACCGCTAAACCACACACACACACACACACACACACACACACACACACACACACACACAGCAAAGCCTGTAAAATTTATTTGGACACTAATAACACTTTTATTTGGAGCTATTATAATAATATGCAGCACAGGCGAGCGTACCCCCTTCACCACACGGGGCAAACCCTGTAAAAATTATTTGGATAATAATATAAGTAATGTATATTACCCTTTTATTTGGAGTAAATAATATACAGCACAGGACACCACCACTGGACTTATAGCAGCACAAGACACCACCACTGGACTGATGCAGCACAAGACAGCACCACTAGACTGGACTTATACGGCAGTACCCCTGGACTATTGTGGCAGTAACCCTGGAGTTATAAGGAAGAGTCAGACAGGATGGCACATTAAAAAACTAGTCCCCAAACAGCACATGATGTAAAGAAGAAAAAGAGGTGCAAGATGGAATTGTCCTTGGGCCCTCCCACCCACACTTATGTTGTATAAAAAGGACATGCACACTTTAACAAACCAATCATTTCAGCGACAGGGTCTGCCACACGACTGTGGCTGAAATGACTGGTTTGTTTGGGCCTTCATCAAAAATTAAGCAATCAATCTCTCCTTGCACAAACTGGCTCTACAGAGGCAAGATGTCGACCTCATCCTCCGATTCCTCACCCCTTTCAGTGTGTACATCCTTCTCCTCACAGAGTATTAATTCGTCCCCACTGGAATCCACCATCACAGGTGTCTGTGTACTTTCTGTAGGTAATTGCTGGTAAAGGACTTCCTGAAAGAATTTATAATTCATTTTGGTGAACATCATCTCCTCCACATTTTTTGGAAGCAACCTCCTACGCCGATCGCTGACAAGGTTATCGGCTGCACTAAACACTCTTTCGGAGTACACACTGGAGGGGGGGTAACTTGGGTAAAATAAAGCCAGTTTGTGCAAGGGCATCCAAATTGCCTCTTTTTCCTGCCAGTATACATACAGACTGTCTGACATGCCTACTTGGATGCTGTCACTCATATAGACTTCCACCATTCTTTCAATGGTGACACAATCATGTGCAGAGACAGTAGACATGTCAGTAATCATTGGCAGGTCCTTCAGTCTGGACCAGATGTCAACACTCGCTCCTGACTGCCCTGCATCACTGCCAGTGGGTGGGCTAGGTAATCTTATCATTTTCCTCGCAGCCCCAGTTGTGGGAGAAAATGAAGGAGGAGCTGTTGATGGGTCACGTTCCACTTGAGTTGACAATTTTCTTACCAGCAGGTCTTTGAAACTCTGCAGACTTGTGTCTGCCAGAAAGAGAGACACAACGTAGGCTTTAAACCTAGGATCGAGCACTGTGGTCAAAATGTAGTGCTCTGATTTCAACAGACTGACCACTCTTGAGTCCTGGCAAAGAAAATGAAGGGCTCCATCCACAAGTCCCACATACTTAGCGGAATCGTTTCATATTAGCTCCTTTTTCAGTTTCTCCAGCTGCTTCTGCAAAAGCCTGTTGAGGGGAATGACCTGACTCAAGCTGTCAGTGTCTCAACTGACTTCACGTGTGGCAAGTTCAAAGGGTTGGAGAACATTGCATAACATGGAAATCATTCTCCACTGCGCTTGAGTCAGGTGCATTCCCCCTCCTTTGCCTATATAGTTGGTGGATGTATAGGCTTGAATGGCCTCTTGCTACTCCTCCATTCTCTGAAGCATAAAGAGTGTTGAATTCCACCTCGTTATCACCTCTTGCTTCAGTTCATGGCAGGGCAGGTTCAGGAGTGTTTGCTGGCGCTCCAGTCTTCGGCACGCGGTGGCTGAATGTCAAAAGCGGCCCACAATTTTCCGGTGCCACCGACAGCATGTCCTGCACACCCCTGTCATTTTAAAAAAAAATTCTGCACCACCAAATTAATTGTATGTGTAAAACATGGGATGTGCTGGAATTTGCCCAGATGTAATGCAGGCACAATAGAGAGACTAATTGGGATAAGCCATTCTGCGATGATGTCCCTCAGTTTCCGTACGAGGTTGTCAGCGGTGTGCCTCTTACGGAAAGAGGTGATACATAGCGTAGCCTGCCTAGGAACGAGTTGGATTTTGAGAGATGCTGTTACCGGTGCCACTGCTGTTGTTGCTGCAGGAGGTAATACATCTACCCAGTGGGCTGTCACAGTCATATTGTCCTTAGTCTGCCCTGTTCCACTTGTCCACATGTCCATGGTTAAGTGGGCAGTGGGTACAACTGCATTTTTTAAGAAACTGAGGACACTTTTTCTGACGTATCTGTACATTTTTGGTATCGCCTGCCTAGAAAAGTGGAACCAAGATGGGATTTGGTACCGGGGACACAGTACCTCAAACAATTCTCTAAGTCCCACTTAACTAATGGCAGATAACTGATGCACATCTAACACCAACATAGCTATCAAGGCCTCAGTTATCCACTTTGCAATAGGATGACTGCTGTCATATTTCATCTTCCTCACAAAGGACTGTTGGACAGTCAATTGCTTTGTTGAATGTAGTACAAGTGGTTTTCCGACTTCCCCTCTGGGATGACGATTGGCTCCCAGCAGCAAAAACAGCAGCGGCAGCAACAGCAGCAGTAGGCGTACCACTCAATGATCCTCTGGAGGAATCCTGATTAGGAGATGACTCCTCAGTCTTGCCAGTGACATGGCCTGCAGGACTACTGACGTTCCTGACTGAGGAGGAAGTTGACGTTGAGAGAGTTGGTGGTGTGGGTTGCAGGAGCTTGGGTACAAGAGGAAGAAGGGATTTAGGTGTCAGTGGACTGCTTATGCTCATACCAAAAGTTTCAAAACTTGACACTGACTTCTGATGAATGCGCAGCAGGTGACATACAAGCGGGGATGTTCCTAGGTGGTTAACGTCCTTACCCCTACTTATTACAGATTGACAGAGGCAACACACGGCTTGACATCTGTTGTCCAGATTTGTGTAGAAATAATTCCACACCAAAGAGGTGGCTTTTTTGGTATTTTGCCCATGCATCAAAATGGGCTTATTCATCCCACGGACAACAGGTGTCACCCCCAGTGCCTGATTTAAACAAACCACATCATCATCAGAATTCTCCTTGTCAACTTCTTCCTCAGTGCCAGCAACACCCATATCCTCATCCTGGTGTACTTCAACAGTGACATCTTCAATTTGAATATCAGAAACTGGACTGTGGATGCTCCTTCCAGCACTTGCAGAGGGCGTGCAAATGGTGGAAGGAGCCACCTCTTCCCGTCCAGTGTTGAGATGGTCAGGCATCGCAGCCGCCGACACACTTGGACTCTCCTTGGGGATTTGTGATACCATCTTAGAATGCACAGTTCTTTGCTGTGCTTTTTCCTGCTTAACTCTTTTCATTTTTCTAGTGGGAATATGAGGGCTTCCATCATCATGTGAAGCTGAACCACTAGTCATGAACATAGGCCAGGGCCTTAGCCTTTCCTTGCACTCCGTGTTGTAAATGGCATATTGGCAAGTTTACGTTTCTCCTCAGACCATTTAAATAATTTTTTTTTTTGTCATTTTACTGAACTTTTGCTTTTTGGATTTAACATGCCCTCTACTATGATATTGGGCATCGGCCTTGGCAGACAACGTTGATGGCATTTCATCATCTATGTCATGACTAGTGGCAGCAGCTTCAGCACTAGGAGGAAGTGGTTCCTGATCTTTCCCTATTGTATCCTCCAAATGTTTGTTCTCCATTATGTTTCTGGAGTTATATAACACAATATGTGGCAAAGGAGAGCGTACCCGTACACCACACAAGGCAAACCCTGTAAAAATATATTTGGATTAAATGTTAATAACCCCTTTATTTGGAGTATATAATATACAGCACAGGACACCACCACTGGTCTGATGCAGGACAACACAACGACACTGTAAGGGACATATTATACATCAGCACTGTACATATGGCAGCAGAGGACACCACTACTGTGACTGATCACTGGACTGACTGATGCACAGGACATTACCACTGGTCTGATGCAGGACAACACAGCGACTCTGTAAGGGACTTATTATACAGCAGCACTGGACATATGGCAGCAGAGGATACCACCACTGTGACTGGTCACTGGACTGACTGATGCACAGGACACTACCATTGGTCTGATGCAGGACAACACAGCGACTCTGTAAGGGACTTATTATACAGCAGCACTGGACATATGGCAGCAGAGGACACCACCACTGTGACTAATCACTGGACTGACTGATGCACAGGACACTACCACTGGTCTGATGCAGGACAACACAGCGACACTGTAAGGAACTTATTATACAGCAGCACTGGACCTATGGCAGCAGAGGACATCACCACTGTGACTGGTCACTGGACTGACTGATGCAGCATAAGATACTACACTGGACTGAGCAGCACAAAACAGCACTATAATTGCCACCCCACTTTCCCACCCGCACAGACACTGAGGATGGAGACATGTCCTCTCACTACACTCTCCAGGACTGGAGTGAAATGGCGGCGACGTGTGGCTCCTTATGTGGTATCCAAACCCCACGAGAATCCGACAGCGGGATGATGATGTTTTGCCTCATTCTGGATTCCGAGTCAGGCGGGGAAACCCGAGCCTAACTCGGATCCGGATTCGGGTAGGGAGTTTTAGTAGGGTTCGGATCTCAGGGATCGGAACCCGCTCATATTTATGTTTGAGCAGCCTGAGCAAACCACACATAACTGTGTCACAAACTGCCGCTGGTCACTGACTGAGCCAGCCCCAGGTTTGAAAGGCATGCCCCTAGGTATTTCAAATGCCCTAGGTATAGTAACAACAGCAACACTGCCATTAGGACCTGAAGTTCGGTAGGGTTCAGTTCTCTGAGAACCAAACCCGCTCATCTCTAGTCTTAACGCATCTCCATGTCTATGGCAACAATTTCATTTTTAGGACACTTCACTGGCAACAATGGAAGATATGGAACTCAAGCACAGTTGTGGAGCATAGTGCACCAGAAGAAGGATAGATGTAAAATCTACACAATGAGGATCACAACAGTTCTTAGTTCTTAATATCTGCAAATAGTTCAAAATTCTTGCACTTAACAAACTATTAGACCTGATCTTGGTGAAGCCTTCACCTCTAGCAACAGGCTTTCAGATGCTACAGTATGTCTTCATGGGTACTTGGCTTCTCCTGGACTTAAACTCAGTGTAGTGATACTGTGGTTTTAACAGTTGAAGTTTCATAGAAGTAATGAGACTGTCACACCACAGGTTCTGAGACCCTCTTACCTCAACCAGTGCTGCCGATTCACTGCCCAACATGTCTCAGCTGGCCAGTCATATCAGGATGTTCCTGTTGTTTCAACTTCAGTTTACTGTTCCTGCAATCCGGGCTGCATGTGTCCCACCATCTTGCCTGAAGTCAGATGACACTATTACAGCCAGTCACAGATACTTATTTCTCACATGACTACAGTGTCCAATCCTGATGCAGAGTGCCCTATATAAACCATTTCCAGGCACATGTGCTTTGCCAGTTCAACTTGTCTTGAAGTCCTCATCTGGCTCCAGTATCAAAAGCAACTCACTGTCCCTGAGTAACCTGCATGTTTCTATTTCTTTCCAATGTATTTAAAGTGCTCCTATTTCTGTTACTGTAGATTCTGTTTGGATTCATTCACCACTCTCCATTCTGCATTAAGGATTCATCACCATTACTCCTGTCTGAATTAGCACTGATCCTATTCATCATCTACAGTCTGATGTCACTGCTTCAAACATACTACAATACCTGGGTATTGAACTGTCACTATTGACTGTCTCCAGTTAGTCTACTGCCACAGCAGACACATATTTTTAGTGTGGAAACAAACTGTATCTCTTTCTATTTTTCAAATCTTAACCATGTACAGTGGCTATCAATGCCAAGTAGCATACTTCAGTTTGGTGTAGGTTTTATCTATTCTCCTACTGCTCACCTTTTGTATCTACAGTATGCTACTCCTGCCCCAGTGTGTTGTCTGCCTCCTGCAGCTAAACCTGTCTATTATTACATTCTGATATACCTAGCCTCCTGCATGCATCGTCCTTCAACACATGTCATCAGAGTCAGATATATATTATTATTAATACCAGTTATTTATATAGCGCACACATATTCCACAGCGCTTTACAGAGAATATTTGGTCACTCCCATCAGTCCCTGCCCCAGTGGAGCTTACACTCTTTATTCCCTACCACAGGTACACGCAGACACATTCACACTAGGGTTGATTTTTGTTGGGATCCTATAAACCTACCAGTATATTTTTGGATTGTGGGAGGAAACCGGAGTACCCGAAGGAAACCCACGCAAGTACGGGGAGAATATAAAAACTCCACACAGTTTGGGCCATGGTGGAAATCGAACCCATGACCTAAGTGCTATGAGGCGGTAATGCTATCCGTACTGCCCATCCATATTTATCCGTATATAAGTTGGCTGTTTGAATAATGCTACTGTACTAAGAGGTGATGGCGTTTACCAGTGAATAGTGGGGGGCAGAAGCTGAGAGACATAGAATGGACAAGGAGGGGGGGGGGGGCTGAGAGACACATAGTGTAGGTAGGTGGGGATGAGAGAAACAAAGTGAAGGGAGGCAGGATTAAATACACAGAGTGCAGGGGGAGCAGGCTGAGAGACTCAGAGAGGAGAGGACGGTGTGGCAGAGAGACGCAGGTGGGAGATGATGGTGTGACAGAGAGACACAGATGAAAGATGATGGTGTGGCAGAGAAACGCAGGTGGGAGATGATGGTGTAGCAGAGAGACACAAGCAGGAGATGATGGTGTAGCAGAGAGATGTAGGAGGGAGATGATGGTAGGGCAGAGAGAAGCAGGAGGGAGATGATGGGGTGGTAAAGAGACGCAGGTGGGAGATGATGGTATGGCAGAGTCATGCAGGCGGGAGATGATGGTGTGACAGAGAGACGCAGATGAAAGATGATGGTGCGGCAGAGAAACGCAAGTGGGAGATGATGGTGTATCAGAGAGACACAAGCAGGAGATGATGGTGTAGCAGAGAGATGCAGGAGGGAGATGATGGTGGGGCAGAGAGTCGCAGGAGGTAGATGATGGTGGGGCAGAGAGAAGCAGGAGGGAGATGATGGTGTGGTAGAGAGACGCAGGTGGGAGATAATTGTGTGGCAGTGAGACTCAGGCGGGAGATGATGGTGTGTCTGAGAGATGACGCAGGGAGGACATCATGCTCCCAGAGCGACGAGAAACATGTGGCGTGTCATATCGACATGCCCCATTTTTAGTGGCCACGCCCCTTTTGTATGTGGTCACACCGATTTTTCGGCGCAGTACCACTAAGAAATTTTGTGTACTCACACCACTGCTTGTTCCCATATATTAATCTCTCTGACCCACCGAGGTCTTACAGCTATTATCCTCAAAGGATTCCTCTGCTATTATAACCTCCTATTCCCGACTCAAATCTTTTACTGTGCAGTTATCTTTGGCATGCTCTTTCACTCTATCACACTTGTTTGCTAAACTTGAATATTACAGGAGCATGCCCTGAACATACCACCATGTACTATCAACAGGTTGCTATGACCCCCATCATTGATTTATAACAGTTCTGGGCAGCACTAACTCTAAATATAAATCTATATGTAACAAGAGGCTATCAGCAGCCATACTCATGTCTTCACTGCTTTAACTAATATTAATGGGTGTGAAGTTATGTAGATTTACAGAATAAGGTTTATTACTACCACATGTGTTTTTCTGTTGGTGCCATGATATTAACAGAAGGCAGATGTGATATGCTATGTATGCATAGTATGTTCTACGGTATGTGGATGGCTGCAGTTTAGATTACCTCTCATATACATAATCATCTTGCTACAAATATAGAACAGCATTTGTGAAGTCAGTGAGAAACTCTTCTTTTCCTTACTGATGCCATTCTTGCTAACAATGACTCTGAAACTGTCTGCTATACCAGTCAATTACAGGATCAGTCGGGTTGGTATTGGGGGACCGCCATTTGGGATCACGGAGGTAACCATACCGACTCCGGGATTCCAGTCTCCAAAATGCCGGCGGGGGCGGCGCAACAAAGCCCCTTGCGGGCACACTACACTCGCCAAGCACCAGCCTCGATGGCTCGCTGCACTTGCCATAGGTTCTATTCCCACTGTATGGGGGATATTCAATTGTTTGAAAAGTCAGTTGGGTGTCAGTTTTTTCCTATCTAATAGACAGGAAAAAACAGACATCCAACCGACTTTTCAAACATTTGAATTTCCCCCAATGGGTGTCGTGGACACCTCCGAGTGGCAATAGTCCCTGTTAGTCGGCATGCCGACTGTTGAGCTGTCAAGCACTCGGGTTTCCAGCGTCGGTATAGTGCTCAGGATTCCGGCGTCAGTATTGTCACATAACTACATCCTGTTCAGTCAGTGGTGATTTTGTGGTTAAGTTATTATTTGTGTCCTGCTATGTGCTGCTTTGTTTGTCAGTTATATGCAGTTTATGTTTCTTATGTTTGCACTGTATTTGAATATGCACCTTGTAAGGTGCTGTGAACCCCTTGTGGTGCTGTAGAAATAAAGGATAATAAGAATAAATAGTATAGCCTACTGTAAGACGTGATGAGAAAATGTAACAATCAGCATACACAAAATAATCATAATCAAGCTAGCAATTTAGTTAAAAGCATAAACCAGAGGTTCTCAAATGCGGTCCTCAAGGCATTCCATTGGTCAAGGTGTTAAGTATATCCATGCTTGGCCACAGGTGACATAATTAGTAACTCAGTCAATTTGATTTAACCATCTCTGCTGAACCATGCCAATATTTAAAACCTGGACCGTTGGGGTGCCTTGAGGACCGTGTTTGAGAACCTCTGACATAAACATTTTATTGGGCAGTATGGATGGTGTAATGGTCAGCATTACTGCCTCACAGCACTGAGGTCATGGGTTTGATTCCCACCATGGATCTACCTGTGCGGAGTTTGTATATTCTTCCCGTATTTGCGTGGGTTTCTCTGGGTACTCCGGTTTCCTCCCACAATCCAAAAATATATACTGGTAGGTCAATTGGATCCCAACAAAAATTAACCCTAGTATGAATGTGTGCGCGTGTATACGTGGTAGGGAATATAGATTGTAAGCTCCACTGGGGCAGGGACCGATGTGAATGGCCAAATATTCTCTGTAAAGCGCTGCGGAATATGTGTGCGCTATATAAATAACTGGTAATAAATAAATTGTGCAGAAAATATATTAAAAGTTTTAATATAATATTGCCCATATACAGTGGTAAATCCAAATATAATAACTGACACTGCAGATAATGCCATGATGAAACCATTGGAATAATCACTGACATTGTATAAACATATTCTCAAACAGTCCTTAATTAAGTTCTAGTTGAATAGGTGTTTACGATATTAGGGATACTCCTCTGGATTGGACTAATCAATTGGATAATGCATTTTTGTCTCCTTACGGAGGTGCTTGGGGGTGATCTCTCTCTCTCTCTTCTTAGATTGCTTCAAACTTGTATTATACTGGACATTGGGGGTAATTCCAAGTTGATCGCAGCAGGAAATTTTTTAGCAGTTTGGCAAAACCATGGCCCTCATTCCGAGTTGATCGGTCGCAAGGCGAATTTAGCAGAGTTACACACGCTAAGCCGCCGCCTACTGGGAGTGAATCTTAGCTTCTTAAAATTGCGACCGATGTATTCGCAATATTGCGATTACTAACTACTTAGCAGTTTCAGAGTAGCTTCAGACTTACTCTGCCTGTGCGATCAGTTCAGTGCTTGTCGTTCCTGTTTGACGTCACAAACACACCCAGCGTTCGCCCAGGCACTCCCACCGTTTCTCCGGCCACTCCTGCGTTTTTTCCGGAAACGGTAGCGTTTTCAGCCACACGCCCCTGAAACGCCGTGTTTCCGCCCAGTAACACCCATTTCCTGTCAATCACATTACGATCGCCGGAGCGATGAAAAAGCCGTGAGTAAAATTACTTTCTACATAGCAAAGTTACTTGGCGCAGTCGCAGTGCGAACATTGCGCATGCGTACTAAGCGGATTTTCATTGCGATGCGATGAAAAATACCGAGTGAACAACTCGGAATGAGGGCCCATGTGCACTGCAGGGGAGGCAGATATAACATGTGCTGAGAGAGTTAGATTTGGGTGGGTTATTTTATTTCTGTGCAGGGTAAATACTGGCTGCTTTATTTTTACACTACAAATTAGATTGCAGATTGAACACACCACACCCAAATCTAACTCTCTCTGCACATGTTATATCTGCCTCCCCTGCAGTGCACATGGGGGGTAATTCCAAGTTGATCGCAGCAGGAAATTTTTTAGCACTTGGGCAAAACCATGGGGGTAATTCCAAGTTGATCGCAGCAGGAAATTTTGTAGCAATTGGGCAAAACCATGTGCACTGTAGGGGAGGCAGATATAACATTTGCAGAGAGAGTTAGATTTGGGTGGGTTATTTTGTTTCTGTGCAGGGTAAATACTGTCTGCTTTATTTTTACACTGCAATTTAGATTGCAGATTGAACACACCACACCCAAATCTTACTCTCTCTGCACATGTTATATCTGCCTCCCCTGCAGTGCACATGGTTTTGCCCAACTGCTAAAAAAATTCCTGCTGCGATCAACTTGGAATTACCCCCCATGTGCACTGCAGGGGAGGCAGATTTAACATGTGCAGAGAGAGTTAAATTTGGGTGTGGTGTGTTCAATCTGCAATCTAATTTGCAGTGTAAAAATAAAGCAGCCAGTATTTACCCTGCACAGAAATAAAATAACCCACCCAAATCTAACTCTTTCTGCACGTTATATCTGCCCCCCCCCCTACAGTGCACATGGTTTTGTCCAACTGATAAAAAATTTCCTGCTGCGATCAACTTGGAATTACCCCCACAGTTTTGCCCAACTGCTAAAAAAATTCCTACTGCGATCAACTTGGAATTACCCCCATTATACCACTAGTATTACAAAAGAGCAGGAACATTTTCCTGACCTCAGTAAATCCATGATTGTGTGAGCTTTTCAATATACTATTCATATTCTCCATGCAACAAGTTATAGAGAACTGTTTTATAGAATTTATTACAGAGAATACCAAACTCCTACCGGATGTCGACTTAATGGCTTGTTTTCCTCTTCATCATGCCGCAAATCTGCCAAATCTGATCCATCTTTGTATCATTGTTTCTGGGACTGTTCCTACATAAAAATATTATGGATACCTCAGATTTATTTCATTATTTACCTTTGTCTCCTGTATGCTCTGTTTTGGGTATTTAACTTATGTTACCTAAACTCAGTGATGTGTGGTGATGGATGTAGGAAATTGCTTCTGATATTCCTAGGCATAGCAAAAAAAAGTGTGTACTACCCTGTCCACAACCGTTTCCTCCTTCTATATAAATAAGGAGTTGGATGTAATAACCAAAGGTGCGAGATGCTGGCCGATGCTGGATGTTTTTTTTAAAAGGGCAATCACTAATAAAGCATGGTTTTGCCTTTTAAGGGATAGCCCCTTTAAAAAAATGTTTGAGATCAGCCGGCATCTTGCACTTCCGGCAATCTTGGGCGTTATAATATCCGGCTCAAAGAATGTAAAGAAAAATTATTCTGTGGGGTCAATCCATTTAGGTGCGAGTTTGTGAAAGCGAGTTTGTTTCATGAAACTCCCAGATGCCAGATGATCAGATTTTGGGCGTCATTCCGACCTGATCGCACGCTAGGATTTTTGCTGTGCTGCGATCAGGTCAGAACTGCACATGCATATGCACCGCAATACGCAGGTGCATCATACAGGTACAAAGCGGATCGCTGCTGAGCGATGGCTTTACTAAAAATCCGATCGCAAGGAGATTGACAGGAAGTAGGCGTTTGTGGCTGTCAACTGACCATTTGCTGGGAGTTTCTGGAAAAACATGGGCGTGTAGAAGCATTTGCAGGGCGGGTGTCTGACGTCAATTCCGGGACCTGACAGGCTGAAGTGATCGCAGCAGCTGAGTAAGTTCTGCTCTACTCAGAAACTGCACAAAATGTTTTTGTAGTCCTCGGCTGCACATGCGATCGCACACTTGCAAAGCAAAAATACACTCCCCTATAGGCGGCGACTATCTGTTTGCAGCACTGAAAAAAAATAGCTAGCGAGCGATCAACTCGGAATGACCCCCCCCCCCCCCCTTATTAGAAATGCCACTTTAAGGTAGCCAACTTCTCATATGCAAGTTCTAAAATCCTTCTCATATCAACGCAACCTATCCACATTTTGTCCCACATCATTAACCCATTATTGAGCTTTTTAGAGAAATTCACTTGAAAACTGACATTTCTTGATTGTCCAAATTATGCTATTTAAATCCCTCTAAGCAAGGCCGGATTGGCCATTACAGTTACCAGGGAGTTCCCCGGGGGGGCGACTGGTGTGCGGGGCCGCCTGTCACCTGTGGCCCCTCCCCCTACCTTTGCCTGTTAGAGCTAGTACTAGCGCAGCGTCTAGCGCAAGAAGATGCTTATGCTGCCTAGCTGAGATTCGGTACGCACACCACCATCAGTGACGTCACGCACCACAAAGGAAGAGGAGTGGTTTGTCCAGCAGCCTGCTCTCCGCTGCCCGGGCCGCCGTCAGCTGCAGCCTGCAAGTCAGTGGTGAGAGGAGGGGACATGGAGTGGACAGGGCTGGATTAACAATGGGGCTGATGGAGCTGCAGCTCCATGCCCCCCCTCCCTTTAAAATAGAGACAGGAAAAACATTTTTTTTTTAGCTTCAAGCAGCCACTTGGGGACCATCCATTCACACCGCAACTGATCTCCCCCTGATAACCAGCCAGAAGCTTTAATAATGAAATTGTTTTGTTGAGATCTGTATGTGTAACATATTAGTATAGTGGGGTTAATTATTTAGTTTAATAGTTGTGGATGTCTCGGTACTTTCATACTTTAATGTACTGGGGGTAGGGGACTGGGCTACTAATGTATTGATATGTTGAGGGTTAATAATTAAAAATAATGCAAGTGAGAGACGTGTTACTGATTTATTGGGATTGTGAGGGTCAATTATTTAGTGTATTGCTGTGGTAGTGAGGCAGTCATCTAATGTAATAGTAGTTGAGGGCTGGGCTTTTAATGTGTGTGTAAGTGTGCCCTGCATAGGTAGGGGGAGTCGGTGGCATAGTATGGGTAGTGGGAAGGTATGCTTCCGATACCCGTAGTTGCATTTACTGTAGTTTTCTATAGCAGCATTCGCGAGTGCGTGTGTATGCATAGTAGCAGAACAAAGGGAAGGTAGTGGTGTGTGTTCCTTCGATGCGCAACACAGTACGGTAGTGTGGAAAGGTAGCACAGAATGTGGTGTGGGAAGGTAAAGCAGTGATGTGGTATGGGAAGGTAGTGTAGTACGGTGGTGTGGGATGGTAATGCAGTACGGTGGTGCAGGAAGGTAGCGCAGTAATGTGGTATGGAAAGGAGGCGTAGAACGGTGGTGTGGGATGGTAATGCAGTACGGTGGTGTTGGAAGGTAATGCAGTACGGTGGTGCGGGAAGGTAGTGTAGTACGGTGGTGTGGGATGTTAATGCAGTACGGTGGTGCGGGAAGGTAGCGCAGTAATGTGGTATGGGAAGGTGGTGTAGAATGGTGGTGTGGGATGGTAATGCAGTACAGTGGTGCGGGGAGGTAGTAATGTGGTATGGGAAGGTGGCGTAGAACGGTGGTGTGGGTTGGTAATGCAGTACGGTGGTGTTGGTCAGGTAGCGCAGTATGGTGGTGCGGGAAGGTAGCATAGTATGGTGGTGTGGGATGGTCATGCAGTACGGTGGTGCGGGAAGGTAGAGCAGTAATGTGGTATGGGAAGGTTGTGTAGAACGGTGGTGTGGGATGGTAATGCAGTATGGTGGTGTTGGAAGGTAGCGCAGTAACTTTGTGTCTGAAGGTAGCGCAGTAACATGGCGCAGGAAGGTAGCACAGTTCGGTGGTGTAGAAAGGTAGCACAGTATTGTTGTATGGGAAGGTAGCGCAGTAATGTGGTATAGGAAGGTGGTGTTGAATGGTGGTGTGGGATGGTAATGCAGTACCGTGATATTGAAAGGTAGCGCAGTTTGGTGGTGCGGGAAGCTAGCGTAGTACGATGGTGTGGGATGTTAATGCAGTTCGGTGGTATTGGAAGGTAGTGCAGCACAGTGGTGCGGGAAGGTAGCGCAGTAATGTGGTATGGGAAGGTTGTGTAGAACTGTAGTGTGGGATGGTAATGCAGTATGGTGGTGTTGGAAGGTAGTGCAGTAACTTCGTGCGGGAAGGTAGCACAGTAACATGGCGCGGGAAGGTAGCACAGTTCGGTGGTGTAGGAAGGTAGCGCAGTATTATTGTATGGGAAGCTAGTGTAGTAATGTGGTATAGGAAGGTGACGTTGAATGGTGGTGTGGGATGGTAATGCAGTACGGTGGTATTGAAAGGTAGCGCAGTTTGGTGGTGTGGGAAGGTAGCGCAGTACGGTGGTGTGGGATGTTAATGCAGTTCGGTGGTGTTGGAAGGTAGTGCAGTACAGTGGTGCGGGAAGGTAGTGCAGTGATGTGGTATGGGAAGGTGGTGTAGAACAGTGGTGTGTGATGGAAGTGCAGCAATGTGGTGCGGGAAGGTAGCATAGTAACATGGTGTGGGATGTTAGCACAGTAATGTTGTGCGGGAAGGTAGCGCAGTGATGCAGTTTGGGAGTTATCTCAGTGATGTAGTGTGGGGAGGTAGTGCAGTGATATAGTATGTCACCACACCCACTCTTCCCACCCTGACTAACTTCTCTGCGGCACTAATCACACAACCTGCAGCGACACATAATAGGTCCTTCCTAAATCTCAGCTTCAGGTCCTTATGGACCTTAATCTGGCTCTTGGAATGATGACAGAGTGGGGGATATCGGGGCAAGCCGGGAGAAACAGACACTGAGTAAATCTGATTTCACTGTCTTCGATACCTGCTGCAGTCATTCCTTTAAAAAAAGAAATGTCTTGCAGCTTGCAGGACATTTTTTTTGGAAAGACTGACAGGCTGCATGCAGAACTGCACTGGCTGATAAGGGACATGGGGTTCTGCGGGGTGAGGGGTTATTCTGTGCTGGTGAGAGATGATCTGTCTAAGGGCAATATTCTATGCTAAGGGACATGATCTGTCTGAAGGGAGTTATTTAGTTCTAAAGGGAGAGGCTGATCTATTTTCAGGCCCGGCAACATGGGGGGTGAAAGGGACACCTATAAAGGGCCCCGAAGTTTACAAGGGCCCCGGGAACAAAGAACACAAAAACCCGGACCGCAGTGCCTAATTATGTTTTAATAATGCAGTGCCGAATAATGGTCCTCAAATTAAGTACATGAACTTATTAAAAGCAAATAAAGACTTTGGAGACCCCGAACACTGGAAGTAGCCGCTGTGTGCTCCACAGTGCGTTCCAGCAACCAGGAAGCATGCTGCGGAGTCGGGCAGATCAAATGCAGCAGGAGCTGTACCATCACCACTGCACACCGTTCCAGAAATGTGGGAGAGGGGAGCCTAACTGCAGAGAAGAAACCAACAAAGGTTACCTATTAATCATCCTGGCTGGTATAGCCATCTATACATCAGGACTGTCAGTTCTCTCCCAATCACATTCTATCTATCTATCTATCTATCTATCTATCTATCTATCTATCTATCTATCTATCTGTCTGTCTGTCTGTCTGTCTGTCTGTCTGTCTGTCTGTCTATCTATCTCTATATATGGCCCCTGAACTCCTATGGCAGGCTTTACATGTCTTAACACGGTGGTTCCCAAACTTTCTTTGTATCATGGCACCCTAGGGCACAGGTTCTCAAACTCGGTCCACAGGACCACAAACAGTACATGATCTCCAGGTCTCCTCAAAGTCACAAGTGAAATAATTAGCTCCACCTGTGCATCTTTTGAAATATGCATGCCGGGTGACCTAGATAACATGCGCTGTTTGGGGTCCTGAGGACTGAGCTTCAGTAATAGAATATAGCATGAAGTAGCTATGTTTGCTTTAAAATGTATTTAGTGAGTGTGCAGAGGATGAAATGTCACCCCAGTTTTAATTTCTTAACTACTTCTGCTACAACACAATACTATCTAAAATGTTTAATGTGTTAGGTTCAGCTACTATGACATGCTCTATCTTTTGTTGGTGTAACTTCGCCTACATTACATTTTGAAGTAGTAATCCCGCATACTTTGGTATTGGCTCCACCAACAGTTGATTTGGTGCCACCTACATGAGGCCACTTCTAGAAATTTTTCCAGGGCCACTTTTATTTCCCAATCCGCCCCTGCCTCTAAGTGTATGTTTATTCACAAGGAGGGGTGTGCTAGAGATTCTGCACCGTGTCGCAACATTTTAACCTGAAAATAAAGAATAAAGATGTGTGGTGGGCACGTTTTGTGTTTTGGTTTTGGATCTGTTTCCCCACTCGTGTTTTGGATCTGGATTGGTTTTGCCAAAACCACCCTTTCGGGATTTGGTTTTGGTTTTGGATCTGGATGATTTTTTTTTAAACACAAAAACAGCTAATGTCACAGAACTTGGGCGTAATTTTGATCCTACGGTATTATTAACCTCAATAACATTCATTTCCACTGATTTCCAGTCTATTTTGAACACCTCACAATATTGTTTTTAGGCCAAAAGGTTGCACCGAGGTAGCTGAATGACTAAGGTATGCGACACAAGTGGGAGGCACAAACACCTGGCCCATCTAGGAGTGGCACTGCAGTGTCAGACAGGACGGCAGTTTTAAAAACTAAACCCCAAACAGCACAATGTACTTCACTTTAATTTTATTTATTTTAATTATTTGTCACTTGACAATGACTTCTGATGAATGTGCTGCAGGTGACGTATAAGGGAGGATGTTCCTAGGTGGTTAAAGTCCTTACCCCTACTTACTACAGATTGACAAAGGCAACACACGGCTTGACACCTGTTGTCTGGATTTTAAATAATTCCATATCGAAGAGGTGGCTTTTTTGGTATTTTGCCCAGGCATGACAATGGGTTTTCTCATCACACTGACAACAACTGTCTCCACTGGTGCCTTATTCAAACAAACCACATAACCTTCAGAATCCTCATCGTCAACTTCCTCTGCAGTGCCAGCTACACCCATATCCTCCTCATCCTGGTGTGCTTCTACAGTGACATCCTCAATCTCAATATCAGCAACTGGACTGGTGGTGCTCCTCCCAGCACTTGTAGGGTGTGTGCAAATGGTGGTAGGAGCCTCCTCTTCCCATACAGTGTTGTGAAGGTTAGGCCTAGACATCGCAACCGCAGACAGTGCCAGCACCCCTGTATTTTCACACCACCCCAGTTATTTTACAGCATACAAGACAGGGCCAGTGTACATTGATTTTTCACTGCACCCTTGAATTATTACAGCATACAAGACAGGGCCTATTTATATTGATTTTCACTGCACCCTAGAATTATTACAGCATACAAGACAGGGCCAGTAACATCGTAACATAGTAATTGAGGATGAAAAGAGGCAACATGCCCATTGCGTTCAACCTGTATTTTGTATTACGTTGAGTCGATTTTACTGTACCTGCTGAAGAATGCTTTATGCATAGTTGACAACTACAACTCATGTTACACCCAGATTAACAACGATCATATTTTAAATGTTTTAACCTTGGATATTTTTTTCAATCAGAAATTCATCCAATCCCCTTTTAAATGCATTTACAGAGTCAACCATTACCACCTTCCCTGGCAAGGAATTCAAAATCCTTATTGCCCTAACAGTGAAGAACCCTTTCCTTCGTTACGTTCGGAATTTTCTCTCCTCCAGCCTCAGCGAGTGCCCACGTGTCCTAAACAGAGTTCTTTTGATAAATAATTCCTCTGATAACTCTTTGTAGTGCCCCTTTACATATTTGAAGACATTAATAATGTCTCCTCTTAGACGCCTCTTTTCCAGTGTATACATGTTCAACCTAGTAAGCATTTCCTCATAATCCAGTCCCTCTAGCCCTTTAATCAATTTAGTAACTCGTCTTTGAATCCTTTCGAGTTCACCAATATCTTTTTTATACATTGGTGCCCAAAACTGAACACAATATTCCAGGTGCGGAAGTACCAATGATTTGTACAGCGGCAGAATTACATCCTCGTCAATTCCCCTCTTTATGCAAGCTAACACCTTACTTGCCTTCTTTACTGTGCTTTGACATTGTTTACGGTTATTAAGCCTATTATCAATGAGTACCCCCAAATCTTTTTCCAAAACTGTTACCCCTGGACTTTCCCCGTTTAATATGTAGGATGCAAGTTTATTTTTAGTCCCGAAATGCATAACCTTGCATTTTTCTATACTGAATCTCATTCTCCATTTAGATGCCCAGATTTCAAGTTTAGATAAGTTATTCTGCAGAGACTTCACATCTATTTCTGAATTAATTACCCTACACAGTTTAGTGTCATCTACAAAGATTGACACTGTGGTTTCCAGGCCTATTTCTAGATCATTGATAAATATGTTGAACAGTAGTGGCCCGAGTACGGACCCCTGTGGTATTCCGTTGGCTACTGGTGTCCAGCTTGAGGACTTCCCGTTGATCACTACTCGCTGTACCCTATTGTCTAGCCAGTTACTTATCCATGTACAAACAGTTTATCCTAGGCCAAGCTCTTTTAATTTGATGATTAGTCTCCTGTGAGGCACTGTATCGTAGGCTTTTGCAAAATCTAGGTAGACCACTTCCACTGCTTTTCCTTGGTCAAGATTGTTGCTCACTTCCTCGTAGAAGTTAACTAAGTTAGTTTGACATGATCTGTCCTTCACATATCCATGCTGGTTCTTGCTAATAATCTTAGTGGTCTGCAGATACTCCTGTATGCTACTCCTTAGTTTTCCTTCCAATACTTTCCCAACTATAGATGTCAAACTAACTGGCGTGTAGTTACCCGGGTGATTTTTGGATCCTTTTTTAAATAATAGTACTACCTCTGCTATACACCAATCCTTCGGTACCATGCCAGATCTAATTGAACTATTGAAAATCAAGTATAAGGGTCTTGCTAGTTGTGACCTAAGCTCCATAAGAACCCTCGGATGAAGTCCATTCGGGCGTTTTGCGTAATCTCTCCCTGACTACTTCTTTGCTTAAACAAGTATCTAACCACAAATCCTTACTGTCACTATCGCTATGCAGTTCTTCTCTGGTGAACACTGATGAACAAAAATTGTTCAATATTTCTGCTTTTGATTCGTCTTCATTTACCAATACTCTAAATTCATCTTTTATTGGACCTATGTTCTCCTTTTTTAACCTTTTACTGTTTATGTATTTAAAAAAAATTTAGGATTGGTTTTACTCTCTATAGCAATTTGTTTTTCGTTTTCAATTTTAGCTGCTCTTATTGCATTTTTGATCTTTTATTGCATTCCTTTTAGTATTGCAATGAATCCTCCTTTCCATTAGATTTAAATGCTTTGAAAGCACACTTCTTTTTATCAATTTCGGCCTTGACCTTCTTGTTAAGCCACATCGGTTCGGGTTTGGTACTCCTGCGCTTACTGGCTATGGGAATACATTTGTGAATATTGCTATCTAGCAACCCTTTTAAATCATCCCACATTTCCGAAATGTTCTTATCTTGAAACAAAACTTCCCACTCAATGTCGCTTAATGCACATCTCAGCTTACTGAAGTTAGCCTTCCTAAAGTTAAATGTTTTTGTTTAACCCTTATAGCTATGTTTCCTGAAACTGATGTCAAATGTGATCATATAGTGATCACTGTTACCCAAAGTCTCCCCAACTTTAGTATTCAATATGATGTCCACATTATTAGTAATTACTAGATCTACAATAGTTTATAGTTTTACCCCTAGTTGGGTCATCGACTAATTGAGACAGGTGCACATTGATTTTCACTGCACCCTAGAATTATTACAGCATAAAAGACAGGGCCAGTGTTCATTGATTTTCACTGCACCCCTGAATATTTATAGCATACAGGGTCAGTGTAATGTTATTTGAACAGCAGCACCCCTATATTTTACAGCAAACAGCAGTGTGCTTTTCATTTTTAACAACTGCACCCCTGAATTTTTACAACATACAGGGTCAACAGCACCCCTATATTTGACAGCATACAAGAGCAGTGTGCTTTTAATCTGTAAGAACTGCAGCCTTGAATTTTTATAGCAGATAGGGCCAGTGTAATGTTATTAAGACATCAGTACCCCTACATTGACAGCATACAGGAGCAGTGTGCTTTTAATTTATAAGAACTGTACCCGTGAATTTTTATAGCAGACAGTGCCAATGTAATGTTATTAAGACATAACCACCCCTATATTTAACAGCACACAAGAGCAGTGTGCTTTTAATTTTTAACAACTGCACTAAAATGTTTATAGCAGACAGGGCCAGTGTAATGTTATTAAGTCATCAACACCCCTATATTTGACAGCATACAGAGCCGTGTGCTTTTAATTTTTAATAACTGCACCACTCAAATTTTTATATCAGACAGGGCCAGTGTAATGTTATTAAGACATCAGCACCCCTATATTTTACTGTGCCCCTGCACTCTGTACAACACAGTGACAGCCAGGATAGCAACACCCTTGTACAGCTGCAAAACATGAAACACCAGTGACAGCCAGGACAGCACCCTTAACACAGCACAGGCACACCACAGTGACGGGAGCAGCACCACTACAGAACACACACTAACCCCACCCGATGCCACCCCCACAGAAAGACAGAGGTCTGTCTCCCTCACTCTACGAGTCCGAAGTGAAAATTGCGGCGATGCGCGGCTGTTTATATGGGATCCAAATCCCACGACAGTGGGATGATGACGTTTTGCCTCGTTCTGGTTTCCGAGTCTGGTGGGCAGTCCCGAGCCAGACTCGGATCTGGACTCGGAGCGTGAAGTTCGGAGGGATTCGGTTCTCGGGGAACCGAACCCGCTCATCTCTAATTTGGAATTAGTGCACGTTCGCTGTGAGAAAGGTTCACAGTATCCAACTTGTACCTAATTGGATTGACTCCTGTGTGTTACATAGAAACATAGAATTTGACGGCAGATAAGAACCACTTGGCCCATCTAGTCTGCCCTTTTTTTAAACATATTTTTATCTCAAAACTTATTTGATCCTTATTTCTTTGTAAGGATATTCTTATGTCTATCCCATGCATGTTTAAATTGCTCTACTATCTTAGCCTCTGCCACCTCTGTTGGGAGGCTGTTCCACTTGTCCACTACCCTTTCTGTGAAGTAATTTTTCCTCATATTTCTCCTGAATTTCTATCATGTCCCCCCTTTCCCTTCTCTGCTCCAAACTATACATATTGAGATTTTTTTAGTCTTTCTAGGTATGTTTTGTAATGTAGGCCATGCACCATTTTAGTGCCCTTCTTTGTACAGTCTCTAATGTATTAATATCCTTTTGAAGATATGGCCTCCAGAATTGAACACAGTATTCTAAGGGGTGCATTTACTAAGCAGTGATAAGAGTGGAGAAGTGAGCGGGTGGAGAAGTGCCCATGGTAACCAATCAGCACTGAAGTAACATCTATAATTTGCATACTATAAAATGATACAGAGCTGCTGATTGGTTGATGGGGAAATATCACCACTGGCTCACTTCTCCGCTCTTATCACTGCTTAGTAAATGTACCCCTAAATGAGGTTGTACCAATGACCTATACAGTGGCATTATTACTTCTTTCTTTCTGCTGCTGATTCCTCTCCCAATGCAGCCAAGCATCTGATTAGCTTTCCTAATTGCTTTGTTACATTGCTTACCTGCCTTTAAGTCACCTGAAATAGTGACTCCTAGATCCCTTTCCTCCTCAGTAGTTTCTAATATAGTGCCATAATACTATATTTAGCCTTTGGATTTTTGAGACCCAAGTGCATGATTTTGCATTTTTGGGTATTAAGTTGTAATTGCCATACTCTTGACCATTCCTCTAGTCTACCTAGATCCTCAGTCATTTGTTTTACCCCACCTGGTGTGTCTACCCTGTTGCATACCTTTGTGTCATCTGCAAAAAGGCATACTTTCCCTTTAATGCCATTTGCAATGTCACCAATAAAGATATTAAAAAGCACTGGTCCAAGTATAGATCCCTGGTGTACTCCACTTGTAACATTTCCCTCCTGTGAATGCACTCCATTTACCACAACTCTCTGTTTTCTATCTTGCAACCAAGATCTTATCCATTCAATAATCCTAGTATACAATCCTAAAATGTCAAGTTTATTTAGCAGTCTGCAATGTGGAACAGTGTCAAAAGTCTTACTAAAGTCTAGATAAGCTATATCCATGGCTCCACTTTTATCCATCACTTTAGTAACACAGTCAAAAAAGTAAATAAGATTTGTTTGACATGATCTCCCCCCAGTGAATCCATGCTGTTTGGGATCCTGTAAATTGCTGGATTTGAGATAATCTACAACTCTTTCTTTTAAGAGTGTTTCCATCAATTTCCCTACTACTGATGTACGACTCACTGGTTTGTAGTTGTTTGCCTCTTCCTTGCTCCACTTTTGTGCAGTATGACTACATTTGCTCTTTTCCAGTCCTCTGGAATTTCTCCTGTAGCAAATCACTGGTTGAATAATTCTGTCAATGGTGCTATCAGCACCTCTTTAAGTTCTTTTAGTATCCTTGGATGTATCCCATCTGGTCCCATAGATTTGTCCATTTTCAGCTTTGAGAGTTCTGTTAGGACCTTCTCCTCTGTAAATGTACTTGTTTCATTTTCCTGAATATCCCTGCAACTTAACTGTGGCCCCTTCCCCTCTCTTTCAGTAGTGAATACTGAGCAAAAATAATTATTAAGATGATCTGCTATTACATTGTCTCCCTCAACAATATTCCCAGTCTCTGTCTTTAGTTTTATAATTGTGCCTTTTGTTTTTCTCCTTTCGCTTATATACCTAAAAAAAGTTTTGCCCCCTTCCCCACTGACTGGGCCATTTTCTCCTCAGCTTGTGCCTTTGCACATCTGATTACCTTCTTAGTCTCCTTCTGTCTAACAAGATATATCTCTTTGTCTTCATTATTTTGTGTCTGCTTATATTTCCTAAAAGCCATCTTTTTTTTCTTTCACAATATTTGCTACTTCTTTTGCAAACCATACTGGATTCCTTTTCCTTGTGTTTTTTTCTAACACTTTTGATACAAAGGTCTGTTGACATTAAATATTGCACATTTCAATGTTTCCCACCTCTCCTGCAATGCTTCCAAGTTCATCCACTCTGCCAAAGAATCGCTTACACATTTTCCCATCCCTACAAAATCAGCCTTCCTAAAATCCAACACCTTTGTTTTTGTATGGGATGAGTCAGTCTGTCTTTATGCTGAACCATACTGCTTGATGATCACCGGATCCCAGGTTTTCACCCACTTTTACGTCCGATATTCTGTCTCCATTTGTAAGTATTAAGTCTAATATTGCGTCTTTCCGAGTGGTTTCCCTCGCCAATTGGTGGAGGGATGCTCCCTGAAGGGAATTTAAAATGTCCCTACTTCTAGTGGAACTAGCAACAGACACCTCCCAGTTTACACCGAAGAATTTTTTGTGTTATTTTGCGCTAAACAGACAATGAAAAAATGCAGCATATACACCTTGGAAAAATCCACCAATTTTCCATATACAACTGTTTACAAAATAGATAGATGTATAAATTGCGCAGATTATGTCATAAATGATCACATAAAATCATTTCATATCATTTATGACATATCATTTATGACATAATCTGCGCAATTTATACACCTATCTATTTTGTTAACCTCCCAGTTTACATCAGGAAGCATGGACTCGTTAGAATATGGACTCATTAGAATATCCTTGCATAAGGAAAAAAATGATTGGAACTTTTTTCGCTATGGAAATTTTCTATAGCTACTCTTTCAGATCTACAGTACATTGTGACATGAAACCAGGAACAATTAATATCTAATTCACAATCTGTTTTCTTTATTGATATACTGTATATCATTTTAGATCCCAATGACTCAGGTTATTGCTGGGTTAACCCAGATTGCAACTCGGTGTGAAAGAGTCCCCGAAAAATAACCCGGATACAGTGACACAGGAATTCAACCCTGGTAGTGAGCAAGGTTGGTCCCGGGAAGGAAGCGAATTAAGGGGCAGTGTGAACGAGTGAGCCTGGTCCTGTTGATACACTATGGAGAGCAAGTTCACCACCACTTTGAGATGATCTCATCTCCAAGCAGGGCTGCCATTATAAATTGTGGTTTTCTGGGACTGCTACAATAGGCAGCCCCCAATCATCAACCCCCAGGAAGCACAAATCCCTGTAATCTTTTCTCCATTACTACATCTCCCACAGCGCCACCTGTTGTGTGTTGGCAGCTGAGGGTAGAGTATGGTGTTTTAGTCCACCCTCCATATGCTGAGAAAGATTTTGTCATACCTGTGCAGCAAGAAAATTCTAAGGTGAGTATTAGAGGTGTATTTATTAAACAAATCAGTGTGAAGATAATGGGCGGAATTCAAATCTTCCAGCGGCCCTCCCGCCCCCATCGCGCCCTCCGGCAGTATTCAAATGTTACTGCCGATGGGCGCGATATCAGCATTTCAGCTCGCCACCCCCTGGGGTGGTGAGCTAAAATGCATGAAAAGTGACCCGTTTGGATGCCCAAAAGGGACTTTTCGCGATCGCACCCATGACTTTAGTCGGGTTTAGCTGCTTTACGCGGCTAAACCTGTCTCTTATGGGCGCGATCAGTGCGAAAACAGGGAGCCATAGAATATCACCCCGCGATCTCCCGTCACTTTAGATGGGAGATCAGGGGCAATAAAGGATTTGAATCCCGCCCAATATGTGTAATTATATTAATAAGGTCAACCACATAGTGCATCCGGAAAGTATTCACAGCGCTTCACTTTTTCCACATTTTGTTATGTTACAGCCTTATTCCAAAAAGGAATACATTTATTTTCCCCTCAAAATTCTACATTCAATACCCCATAATGACAATGTGAAAAAAAGGTTTTTTTTAGATTTTTGCTAATTTATTAAAAATAAAAAAACTAAGAAATCACATGTACATATGTATTCACAGTCTTTGCCATAAATCTCAAAATCGAGCTCAGGTGTATCCTGTTTCCACTGATCATCCTTGAGATGTTCCTACAGCTTAATTGGAGTCCACCTGTGGTAAATTCAGTTGATTGGACATGATTTGGGAAGGCACACAACTGTCTATATAAGGTCCCACACTTGACAGTGCATGTCTGAGCACAAACCAAACATGAAGTCAAAAGAATTGTCTGTAGACCTCCGAGTCAGGATTGTCTCGATGCACAAATCTGGGGAATGGTACAGAAAAATATCTGCTGCTGTGAAGGCCCCAATGAGCACAGTGGCCTCCATCATCTGTAAATGGAAGAAGTTCAGAACCACCAGGGCTCTTCCTAGAGCTGGCCGGCCGGCTAAACTTAGCAATCAGGGGTGAAAGGCCCTAGTCAGGGAGGTGACCAAGAACCCGATGGTCACTCTGTCAGAGGCACAGCATTTCTCTGTGGAGATAGAAGAACCTTCCAGAAGGACAACCATCTCTGCAGCAATCCACCTGTATGGTAGAGTGGCCAGACGGAAGCCACTCCTTAGTAAAAAGCACTTCAAGGACTCCCTACATTGAAGCATGGTGGTGGCATGCTGCCGGGATTTATTTCATAGGCAGAACTGGGAGACTAGTCAGGATAGAGGGAAAGATGAATGCAGCAATGTACAGAGACATCCTGGATGAAAACCTGCTCCAGAGCGCTCTTGTCCTCAGACTGGGGCGACGGTTCATCTTTCAGCAGGACAACGACCCTAAGCACACAGCCAAGATATCAAAGGAGTGACTTCAGGACAACTCCGTGAATGCCCTTTAGTGGCCCAGCCAGAGCCCAGAATTTGAATTCGATTAAAAATCTCTGGAGAGATCTGAAAATGGCTGTACACCGATGCTTCCCATCCAACCTGATGGAGCTTGAGAGGTGCTGCAAAGAGGAATGGGCAAAACTGCCCAAAGATAGGTGTGCCAGGTTTGTGGCATCATATTCAAAAAGACTTGAGGCTGTAATTGCTGCCAAAGGTGCATCAACAAAGTATTGAGCAAAGGCTGTGAATACTTATGTACATGTGATTTCTTAGTTTTTTATTTTTAATAAATTTGCAAAAATTAAAAAAAAAACTTTTTTTCATGTTGTCATTATGGTGTATTGTGTGTAGAATTTTGAGGAGAAAAATGTATTTATTTCATTTTGAAATAAGGCTGTAACATAACAAAATGTGGAAAAAGTAAAGCACTGTGAATACTTTCCGGATGCACTGTAAATCAGCAAAAATCAAAAAAATATCTTTAATAGTTAGACGTTGTATAAAATACTGAGACATGAAAGTCTCCAGTTGGTCAGTGAACATGGTTAGATTATTGGTTCACACAGGGTTAATTTTCAAATTGGTAAGACAAATCTATAGTAGATTGAAATACTCTGTATTAGAAGTTGCTGGTACACATAGGGTAATCATCTCATGCAATTACATAAGTCTTTAAACAGTTTTTAATAGAAATCCCTTAGCGTGTGCAATTAGAGTATATTACGGAGTTCAGCAGGTAAGCTTACCTATTTGTAGCTCTTCCCAGTGAGCAGTGACTCTAGCTAGTGTAAGCTATAGAGTCCCAGGTAGGCAGACACAGCTGTCCTGGGCAGGGTAGGTCTGATGTCCTGTGGTGCTTCCGTGAATGCTGTCTGTCCTGGAAAGTGGCCAGTCTGATGTATCTCTCTCCCTACTGGCTTGATGAAAGCAGGTGGTTCCCCAGCCACTTGTGTTGACCCTCACTGTGTGCCAGCCTGTGCTATTTATCGCCCAGACTGCTCCGGAACACCGTTCCTGAAGGTGTTCTTCAAAATGACGTCACCTGAAACGGCGTTCCAGAACGTCCTGGCCACTGCCCCATTAAAGTTTGGGAGGGTGGGTGCGGGCATCAGTAAGCATATCGCTAGTCCCCTGCAGCCCCAGCAGTGGATTGAGATGTGCTAGGGGCTGAGGAAGTGCTTCAGTCTATAGCAGCATAAAAAAAAACACCAAAAATGTCCGCCACCGAGGAGGAGACAGGCGATGGAGGTCACATTTGTTTTTCTTTTTTACAGTGCTATGGATTATATATATGTACAATTTTATATTTATACACTGCTCAAAAAAATAAAGGGAACACTTAAACAACACATCCTAGATCTGAATGAATGAAATATTCTTATTAGAAACTTTGTTCTTTACATAGTTGACTGTGCTGATAACAAAATCACACAAAAATTATCAATGGAAATCAAATTTATTAACCCACGGAGGTCTGGATTTGGAGTCACAGTCAAAATTAAGGTGGAAAAACACACTACAGGCTGATCCAACTTTGATGTAATGTCCTTAAAACAAGTCAAAATGAGGCTCAGTAGTGTGTGTGGCCTCCACATGCCTGCATGACCTCCCTACAATGCCTGGGCATGTTCCTGATGAGGTGGTGGATGGTCTCCTGAGGGATCGCCTCCCAGACCTGGACTAAAGCATCCGTCAACTCCTGGACAGTCTGTGGTGCAATGTGGCGTTGGTGGATGGAGCGAGACATGATGTCCCAGATGTGCTCAATTGGATTCAGGTCTGGGGAATGGGCGGGCCAGTCCATAGCATCAATGCCTTCGTCTTGCAGGAACTGCTGACACACTCCAGCCACATGAGGTCTAGCATTGTCTTGCATTAGGAGGAACCCAGGGCCAACCACACCAGTATATGGTCTCACAAGGGGTCTGAGGATCTCATCTCGATACCTAATGGCAGTCAGGCTACCTCTGGCGAGCACATGGAGGGCTGTGCGGCCCCCAAAGAAATGCCACCCCACACCATTACTGACCCACTGCCAAACCGGTCATGCTGGAGAATGTTGCAGGCAGCAGAACGTTCTCCTTGGCGTCACCAGACTCTGTCACGTCTGTCACATGTGCTCAGTGAGAACCTGTTTTCATCTGTGAAGAGCACAGGGCGCCAGTGGCGAATTTGCCAATCTTGGTGTTCTCTGGCAAATGCCAAACGTTCTGCATGGTGTTGGGCTGTAAGCACAACCCCCACCTGTGGACGTCGGGCCCTCATACCACCCTCATGGAGTCTGTTTCTGATTGTTTGAGTAGACACATGCACATTTGTGGCTTGCTGGAGGTAATTTTGCAGGGCTCTGGCAGTGCTCCTCCTGTTCCACCTTGCACAAGGTAGAGATAGCGGTCCTGCTGCTGGTTTGTTGCCCTCCTACGGCCTCCTCACCATCTCCTGATGTACTGGCCTGTCTCCTGGTAGCGCCTCCATGCTCTGGACACTACACTGACAGACACAGCAAACCTTCTTGCCACAGCTCGCATTGATGTGCCATCCTGGATGAGCTGCACTACCTGAGCCACTTGTGTGGGTTGTAGACTCCGTCTCATGCTACCACTAGAGTGAAAGCACTGCCAGCTTTCAAAAGTGACCAAAACATCAGTCAGAAAGCATAGGAGCTGAGAAGTGGTCTGTGGTCACCACCTGCAGAACAACTCCTTTATTCGGGATGTCTTGCTAATTGCCTATAATTTCCACCTGTTGTCTATTCCATTTGCAGAACAGCATGTGAAATTGATTGTCAATCAGTGTTGCTTCCTAAGAGGACAGTTTGATTGACTTGGAGTTACATTGTGTTGTTTAAGTGTTCCCTTTATTTTTTTGAGCAGTGTATATATATATATATATATATATATATATATACATACATATACACACACACAGAAAAAAACAAGACAGTACACTGTAATGAAAATTAGGTTGGTGGTATAGGGTCCAGAAGGGGCTGCAGCTGACATACGGACTTCTATGGATCTGTATGAATAGAATGAACCTCCTTATTTTCATCAAAACGTGCTGTTTTTTTTCTTTTTCAGTGTGCTGGAAAAGTGAGTGCATCTATATATATATATATATATATATATATATATATATACATGAAACCGCTTAATTTGGAAATGGAGAAACGCTTAAGAAATTATTAATGCAATTAGTTGTGAATTGTGTTCATTTGCTATTGTGGTAAATGTACAATTTATGCTTAAGACTATAAATCACTGCAATGCTTTGAAGTCCTTCTGTGCAACTAGTAAAGTACATAGAACATTGTCATTGTCTACAGTCAAAATTAATATAACTTTCTGTACAATAAATTCTTTATGCTTTTTACTATATTGATTAATTGCTTGATTTTGATTATTTTGTTTGCTCATTGTTACAGATTTTCCTTTTTGACACAGACATTGCTTGTGTTATCTTTTGTGATCTCAGCAACCTCCTTTGTGGCTACAGATGACACCACAACTTCTGAGAACATAGTCAGCAAGTGCCTTGGCAACTATCTCAGGTATACAGATACTTCAAGCTGGCAGATAATCAAAAGGGCTCCCATGCAGCATAAATAATGAAAGCCTTCTCCATAATCAGAACATTCAGTTAATGTAAATGTTAAAGTACAATAACAGTTCCAAGCAGCCGACTGTCTTAAGTTTTCCATAATGACTTAATTTTTCACGTATCTATCATCCACCATTGCTCAATATTACACTACCATTAGCTACACAGAGAGGCCACTCTCCAATAGATCTTTAATATACAGTAAGTGGTTCACAATGCGTGTCTTACAGTTAGCTCATTTGGGCGGAGTCATCTTTCCCTTTTGTTTCAGATTATTAAATTTGTAAGTACTACAATTCCCTTAATGAACAACACTCTACTTTGTTTACATACTGTAGGGCTGATACTGGGCTGATGCATCTGCTGCCACTTTGACAACGACCACAGCAGCCTACTTACTAGCTTATGCTTATCCCAGAATCCACCCGTCTGCATGTGGAACACCATCTCACCCACTGTAAATCCATCTGAAGTGGCAGCAATCATCATTAGTAACTGGACATGCACACACTCCATGCAAAAGATCCATCTGAAACAGGTGTACCATCTCATCCTGCACACTACTGAAGATGGTTAACGAACCCACGACACTCCGACTAGACCAGTGGGGTAATGAGGGTGGGGCGAGCAGGGTGCCAGGACAGCGACCGGACAGAAGGGTGCTCTTGCTGCAGCAGATCCAGTGGGAGCCCAGCAGCCACTAAGAGAACAGGAGCTAGGACCCAGAAAGAGCTGCTGGCCACACACACACACTTGGAGGATAAACAGAGAGTTGGCGGGGGAAAGTAAAGGACTGGAAGCAGAAGCCGTGGATTTGGTAATGCTCGTCTGTCCCCATGTCCCATTACAATGCATGCTCGATACAGCGGTGAAGCTGTGTGAGTAGTGTAGGTGAGGACACAGGGGATGCCCCAGCCAGGTAGGAGGAAATGTGGATCACAGACTCAACAGCAGTGTGTGCAGGGAGCGGGTTGCTGCAGCAGGTATATGAATGGCATGTTATGCTCTCTTCCCCTTAGAATGACGATGAAACCATGCCCCCTCCCCGCTTGCTCATCACCTTCTGAGAAGCACATTGACACTTTCTTTTTTTCTCGGTGTGGGGGGTGCCAGTTTTCATCATGCCATGGGCACCAATAGCCCCAGTTATGCCTCTGCACTACACAGAATAGTTGCTGTCCTGGTACCACCATGAAACTCCCATTTTATGAATAGAGTGGCCTGATCAATCTGACTGCACTTGCAAGGTCCTTCCACGTGCATACTGTATGTGTGATTCGGTGCATTCACAGTGACCAATTTCTTTCTACTGCACATGCGCAATATGCTGAAATCCACAAGATGCAGCCACAAACCAACTTGCGTCCAGATTAGAATAAGGGCCAGCATGTTGTTTTCCCACCAGTCTGGGATTGCAAATTAAGGCAAAATATTATCATCCCAGCATTGAATCTTGCGGGTTTTGGATTTGATATACAACCCTCCCATGGTGACTTGGGCAGCATTCCACACAGGACCACTTGAAGGAGGGCACACACTAGACTGCCAGGACAGAAATTAATTAATAATAATAATAATAATCTATCCCAGGGACAGATTAGGAACTAAAAGTGGCCCTGGAAAAAACACCATGTAACCATGGCAGCAGCACTAACCCTCACATGGCAACAAACAAAACAGGCCACACATCCACTTTGGCCCACCAGGAATCTTCTGTGTGATCCCTATGGCCAATCCGCCCCTGATCTATTAGTAGTTTAAGTGCACAACCCAGAGCTCCTAAGGGCAGCATTAATATCATTAACCCTTTATTGTTGCACAATACTGCACAAACACAGTCACACTGGTGCTGCTGAGGTAACTTTAAAGCAAGAAGTCATTGTTTGACATGTCCCTAGTTAAATTAATATATTGGCTGAGCAAGTTGGATATAGGCAGTTAGCAAAACATTATTTTTATTTTGTATAGTTTAGGTTTAAAACATATATATATATATATATACATATATATATATATATATATATATATATATACACATACATTACTTGCATTTTTGTCACACAGGTGCTGTAACTTAACTGCAGCACTTTGGTGCACAGCACACTGTTGGTGTTTTTTTTTTTTTTTTGTCACTACTAGGTCCTCCTAATACAGGGGCAGTATTATATTACTACTTGTATATTATATTACTACTTGTATAAATGGTCAAACTCTTTTGGTTGTCAAGGTTAACTTCTGACTTGCTGTGGTATAATTTCTTACCAATACAATAGACTGTTCGAATTTCATTTTGGGTTCATTAACTGATTGCTTCTCTTTTGGTTTGGCTAAGGCTCTAAGCTTAGCCTGTTGCCGAGCATTATTAAGGTACAGTACCTGTAAATGCATGCGGTGCATCATGGGAGATGATGTCATGTCGAGGTGACTCACTTTTTGTTTGTTTCCTGTTACTTCCACTTGGTGTCTGGCTCATGCTGAGTAAAGACCTGTATTACACTGATGCTGCAAGTGTCGTCCTGATTTTGTTGTTACACATTTACAGTACCCTCGCTGCGAGTATTTGGTTGTCTGTTATAAGGATAAGAACATAAGGGTTCCGGGCCCTACTCTAAACTGAAAAAAAGTTCAAATGCAATGAATTCTTAAATACTGAAAAAAAGGTAAGCCTCTTTTTAGGAGATGCAGTTAAGATGCCAGCGGTCGGGACCCCGGCAGTTGGAATCCCGACACCCGTCAGAATGCCACCAACAGAATTCTGACAGGTTCTGGAGACCAGCACTGCAATTCCTACAGCTGGCTTCCCGACCATATGTATAGCCAACGGGGTGGGGGGGGGTTAAGCACCACCGGGGAGGTTAGGTTTAGGCACTAAGGAGTTAGGGTTAGGACATTGTGAAATGGGGTTAGGGTTAGGCACCAAATGGGGGAAGGTTAGAGTTAAGCACTTATGAAGGGGGTTAGAGTTAGGCAGCAGGAAGGGAGAGTTAGGGTTAGGGGTAGGTGGTAGGGGGAATACACTTACCTCTTACCTGTTGGGATTTCACAGATCACTGATGGAGTCTGTACTGTAACTGCTGGCATACCGTCCAATGGTCATTCATACTGAACCCCTTTTTAAAGGTATTAAGTGATTACTAGATGCTAGCAAAATGCTACTGCACCTTAGTACACCAAATTATAGTACCGTGTGTGAAAGCAGTCTGACTTCACGCAGCATGGGATAAACACTTCGAAGTAGCCACCCGTGAAGTGAGTTTTCACACTGCTAGCTTGAGCCAGGTAGTTCCCCTAATTAGGCTTTTGGAAAAACAACTGGAGAAATTGAAGGAGGAGATAAAACAGAGCAAATCCACAAAATATGCAGGATTTATAGATCAAGTCCTATTTTCGCTACGCCAGGATCCAAGTGTTTCCAATATCTTGAAATCGGATCACTACTTTTTGGCAACCGTGCTTGATCCTAGGTTCAAGTCATATACTGTGTCTTTCTTTCCAACTTACACAGATCTTAAGAGATGCAAAGTTCTCCTGGTGAGCAAGTTGGCAGCTCAAGTGACCTCTCCTCCTTCAGTTTCTTCCGAAACAGCCAGGAAAAAATGTAATTTTCCCCAAAGTCCTAGTGGGTATGCAGATCAGTCAAAACAACATTTTAACATCTGGTCAGGTCTAAATGAATTGGCCAGTATTAGTGACACCTCTACCATAACTCCATCTGATACGGTCACCATCCAAAGAATAGTGGAGGATTATTTTCAAGACACCGTAAAAGTAGGCATGTCACAGAGTCCCTTCGTGTACTGGTAAAAAAAAAAAGTCAATATGGAGGCCCTTGTACAAACTGGCTTTGTATTACTTAAGTTGCTCACTCTCCAGTGTGTACTCAGAGAGAGTTTTCAGCACAGCTGGGAACCTTGTGAGTGAACGGCGTAGGAGGCTACTTCCTCAAAATGTGGAAAAGATGATGCTCATCAAAATGAACTGGAAATTCCATGAGGAAGACCTTTCCCAGCAATTACATCGAAATACACAGACATCTGTAATAGTGGATTCCAGCGGGGATGAATTAATATTGTGTGATGATGATGAGGATCTACACACTGATGAGGATGGCAATGGCGATGACATCTTCTAGACACTGTAGAGCTGTTACTTTAAGGCAGTTGGTAGCTTGTTTTTTGGGGGCACAAGCAAACCAATAATTTCAGCCACAAGTGTGGCAGTCCTTGTCACTGAAATGATTGGTTTGTTAAATTGAGCATGTCCTGTTTAATATCCAACATAAGGGTGGAAGTGCCCAAGGACAATTCCATCTTGCACTACTGTTCATTTATCCCACTGCTGTGTGGCAGTGTTTCATAGATATGCTACAAACTGACTTTGATCTAAAGTGGATGAAAGCAACATTGTGAGCTATAAGGTGGTCAAAATTGTCTGCAAATGACTGGAAATGAATGTTATTGAGGTTAATAATACTCTAGGGACCAAAAAAATGCAAATATGTTATTTTGGCATTTTTTTGACAATTTTAAAAATAAATCCAATCCAAAACCCATCACGGCTGTTTGGCAAATCCAAACCCTGCCGATGAATCCAAATCCACATCTCTAATATCGAGTATAAAATGGTATTCAATCCACATCAACTTGCAAAACATAATATCCTCTCCACCCCAAACATAAGGGAATTTGCGTGAGGTGCACATAAACCGATTACACATCCTAAACTCATCACTGAAGAAAAACAAAATTCCTTTCCAATATTAAATTCAGTAAAGTTAAGATAACAGCTATTGCAGGACCCCTATAAACTGGAATATCTGTTATTAAACACTTCACACAGTTCACTGCATCTAGCCCCTGTGCATGGGGGATATTACTATATAAACTTATTACATCTGCAGTACATAACCAGCATTCATCCAGAATTTCACCAAAGTCACTCTAAATTTCTTTAAAAAAGCAGAGGTGTCTTTGAGGTACATCTCCTCACACTGTATGACAGGCTGCAAATAGTGATCATATATTTGGATACCTTGAAAACAATTAGTCCCTATCAAAGAGATAAAGCCCACATATTGGTAGGCGAAATGCATTAATGGCATCTACGTTATTTGCTAGTAGTGACCGGACCATCTCAATTGGTATTCCACATGGACTTACTTCCCTTATACATCTGTGCAAGGAGACCGCAGCAACATTGGGAGGCGTAGCTGGTAAAGTACCTGTCAACAGCCCAGAAAGGGGCGGTAATTATACATCACTGCCCTCAGCAGGGACCGAATTGCAGTGTCCCAGGAGCTAACCGCTATACTCCATGGCTGCACAAAGACGGAATCAAATTGGCACATGGAGCCACAATTAGCACAAAGCACAAAGTTCCCACTACTGGCATCCGTATGAACAAAGCGGTAAGGATTTACCAGTAGTTACAGCTACTAGAGGCTGGACCATTGAATACTTTTACCTATCCGCAGCCCAGGACATCAAACTTACTAGCGACACCTGATCACAGAGTATAATAAACAGGAGCATAGCCGCATAAACGGCAGGTATTGTATTATTCTATATACATCTTATACTAGAACGCAGTTTTGAAAACCAATGACTTAAAATGTTCCACCTGCAGCGAGTTGGTATTTATATTACGGGACTTGTAGTACCACCAATATAAAGAAAATAGGAACACTGCAAAGGAGCGATATAAGAACTGGAGTGGATCCGTTAACTATTATATCTATATATATAAATGCGAAAACCCTCATCCACTCACTCTCTGACTCATCACTAATTCTCTTACTTCCCGATATGTTAGGAAGATGAAATTTAACATACAGTAGGTATTCTGCAGGTGGGAAATAGAAAAACCACGTAATTAGAATTTTAATAAACCTTCCCTAAGGGGAGGAAAAGGGGGTTGACATAATGACGTCATTACCAATACGTTGTTTGCATTGCGTGAACGATAATGCCCAAATGGACAATAGGATCAAAATTTGGATTGCACCTCCAGTGTGTAGAATTTAATAAACTACAAAAATGGTCCTGTCACTTTTTACCATATCTGGTACTGGAGCTCCTCAGGTAAGAACTATGGATTAATATTTACTTACATTAAGACATCTCAAATTTACATCTCTATAGATTTACCATATTTTAACACTCAATTGTATTTGCAAAAATGAAAATTAGAAACTCCAGTGCAAAGAACGGGTATAACAGCTAGTAGTTTTATACTCTAAATACGTATATTTGTGCAATGTTTTGCATATTTTAAATTGCAATTGCAATAATTTTCATGGATATTTTTATTGAAAAATAAATTCTAGATAGATATCTTTGCTGGGTCTTAAGAAATGTAATCAGTCACATTGGTATTACGAGTAACAGCCCTGTTCCAATGTACATTTTTGTGTGTGTGCTTAAGTGTGTAAACACACATTTGTATATTTTTTAACATTACTACCTAACTTCTAGATAATACTCAACCTACCTAGCCAGCCATCAGAGTTGGAGCTGTCCCCATTTATACATAGTTATTTGGGCCAAGGCAGAATTGTTCTAAGTCAGACAACTGCCCAGATGAAATGGGGTGGCAAATGAGCCTCCTAGGATCCATCAAGCCTTACGGCAGAGGTTCCCAAACGCGGCCCTCAAGGCACCCCAACAGTCCAGGATTTGGGTATATCCATGGCTAAGCACAGATGGTTAAATCAAATTGACTGAGGTGCTAATTAAGTCACCTGTGGCCAAGCATATATACATTTAAAACCTGGACCATTGGGATGCCTTGAGGACCGCGTTTGGGAACCACTGGCTTAAACAACCTGGGAAGCAAAGATACATCAATCCATAAGACCTGCTTGCAGTCTTCAATAATTCACTGGTGCTTCATGGCCCAGACAAGCCACGTTTTCATTGCTGCTGAACAGCTGTAAATTCTTAATCCATTACTAGCTCTCAAAAAAAATGCCTTTTTTACAACTCTGAAATGGACATTATTATTATTATTATTATTATTATTATTATTTTATTTTTTACAAAACTATGGTAACGGGCTTAGATCGACAATAGTGTTTGGTGCTAGAAGACAAGGGAATTGTACTTTATTATCACATGCAATGTTGGTGGTGTAATTTGAACAAAGAACACCCAGTTCACCCAAAGCCTTCTTCAGCTTCAACCCTCTTTTGGCTACTTCTATGAACACCATATACTGTACTCAGTTTTGGTGATAGACAAGGCAACTGTAGGCTGTTTTCTGTTAGTTCAGCTGTTCAGCTGATGACTGCACCGACTAGTGCAGAGGTTCCCAAACTGTGTGCCGTGGCTCCCTGGGGTGCCTCGGGACACTTGCAGGGGTGCCCTGGGTTGGTGGTCCAGGACCAATTCAAATTATTCATGGTCAATATAATAGGCAAAACCAGTGCTGGTGGCTGCCAGTCATAAAATATATGGCAAATCTTGTCCCTCACCACACAACTGACCCTAAGGATGACATATAAACGCGATCTACTTAATGTAATATTTCTTTCTAAATTTCTCAATAAGAGATTTTTGGCCTAGGGGTGCTGTGAAAAAAATTCTGATATTCTAGGGCGCTAGTGCAAACAGGTTTCCATTGTTGGAATACCTATTGTCCTCATCTGATCCCCAATTGGCATCACAGAAGGCATGCAACTCCAAACTTTCAGCTTTCAAAAACTTTAATTTTAAGGAGCTGCTGTAATTCTTTTCAGCTATCTAAGAATATGTTTTATGTCAGTCCAATGTTGCCTTCCAGGGTTGTTTGCAAATTGGCTAACAAGATGACTGGTTGCATTCAGAATGTCTGTACATGTGCCAACACTTGCATACATTAAAATGACATGCCTATAATCTGTCTGTGACTGCAACTGTGTTTGCATACAAAATGCGGTGCTACAGTGTTTTCATGGAAAACACTGTAATGGCATTTCGGATGCAGATAGAGATGCAATTACACACAGAATTTATGCGTGCTGCAAATAATTTTTAATCAGGAGAAGCTGCTTGTGCATACTATTACATAACTGTGCATCTAAGATGTACTTTCACGGCAAAAAAGAAGTTGTGCGTTACCAAGTCAGAATTGCATGAATTTAAGGGCTGTGTAGCATGACTGCAGCAAGAATGTACACATCTGCATCAGATATAGCAATGACCATACAAAATGTACTGTACCTTGCAACAAGCAAGAGGAGCTCCCTGTAGTCAATGCCTGATTTCTAGCTTTGACAGCCGGCAATTTAACTATATTCTCTATACATAATACATGAGAAGGACATGAGATCTGGTTGCACATCATCTTCTTAGAGATGAAGGACACTTGGCTTTTCACTGGAACACACCTGTTCTGTCTTTAATGTCCACTGTAGGTGCATGACTCTTGAGATACACTGCAGTTACAACTGCATCTTCCCAGAATCTCTTATCCAGGCGTGCATCACTTAGCATAGTCAATGCATGAGGAATGCCATCTCACAATGATTTGTTCTGTTTTCCCTTTTACTCATGCCATTGTTCTGCTTTCCTTTTACTCATGCCATTCTGTTAAGGTGTGGAAGCATTCATAGTTTTTGTTATATACAGCTGTAGCCACTTTCATTTAGTGTGGCTACATTGCAAGCGGGCACTCTTAATGCAGGGGGGGATAAAGCCATGATGAACATGGCTACTTCTGTATATCCCATTTCTCTGTATTATCCCAGTTCTCATATTCTCCATCATTATCAGACTTCAGGCCTATTTGAGTTTCCACTACATTCTTGCATTCTGCAATTTTACTGGTTACTTCACTCTTGACTTTTAGGAAGTATATGTGTGTCATCCTTGTAGCATCATCTATGTTTATTGCTCATTGACTCCGCCTCCATCAGTCAACATGCATCTGTGTTAGTTCCAATAGTGCTTTTCCTCTGGACTCCGACTTTTGAAAGGGGCAACATGTTTGCTTACCCTGCATTCATCTTTTACATTCTAGTCTTTCTGGGTCCACTGTCATATCTGCTACCATGGTATTTATAAGCTTCTGTAAATGGTTGTGTTCTAGGTGTCCCAGTTTTCCTTGCCATAGCTCAGTAAATAGTTTGGAATATGAACTCACCATTGCACAATACCCAGTGTCTGAGACATGGGCATAGCTATGTGCATTGGGGACCCATAGCACAGTTAGTCGGTTCCGGTATGAATGGTCGACCATGTTATGGTCGACAGTCATTAGGTCGACCACTATTGGTCAACATTGACATGGTCGACATGGACACATGGTCGACCCGTGAAAATGGTCGACACATAAAAATGGTCGACACATTTTTTGCGTAAAGTGACTGGGAACCCCAATTAGTGCACCGCTTCGCTCGCCATGCTTCGGGCATGGTGCCTTCGCTCTGCTACCGCTTCGCTCGGCACACTTTACCGTTCCAATCGTAGTCCATGTGGATCGTAAAGTACGGAAAAGTTCCCCAAAAGAAAAAAAAGTTACAAAACTCATGTCGACCTTTTCATGCGTCGACCTTTCATGTGTCGGCCATTTTCATGTGTCGACCACGTGTCCATGTCAATGTAGACCAATAGTGGTCGACCTAATGACTGTCGACCATGTGAACGGATACCCAGCTAGTCAGGCCCCCCGCCTTGACCTGCCATGCCCGACTGCAAGAGGCACCCTTCCTCCCTTGTGAATTACTCGGAGATCCGTTCCCCTCCAATACATAAAGATCTACCCATGGACTACCTGCAGTGTGTGGGAACTCACCAATGGGGTGCCGTTTTCTGCAGTGTGCTGCTGCCTGCTGAACTGCAGCCACATCTCCTGCTCTCCTGGACAGCTCCATCTAGAGGAGGAGGAGGTGGACGCTGAGAGGAGTTGTGGACGCTGAGAGGAGTGGTAGATGCTGAGAGGAGGAGTGGATCCCGTAGTCCAGTGATGTCCCTGCAGATTTAGCCATGCCTCCTCCTAGCGTTAGTTAGGACTCAGGAGAGGCGGAGCCAGCCGGGTGGGCAGCAGCACAGCATACTTCTAAGGTAAAAGCAGCCAGTGGGGCTCAGCAGCTAGGTGCAGGGGAAGGGCTGGGCACCAGACATGGCTTGGGCCCCATAGCGACCGCATCCCCTGCACCTATGGTAGCTACACCCATGCTCTGGGAAATACAGTTGTTTGCATCGAGTTGCCATTGCAATTACAGTCCATCTTTGATTTAACACAACACGCTGTCCCTCTGTGACTTGGACCTTGTATCGCTTCTTTTCCAGTACACATATGGCAATTAAATTGATTCCTAGATCTGGTACAATCAATATATCTTCTATGTCTGTGACAACTTTTGTGTACAGTAATTTTGCTGACTTTTGTGGCTTTTAGAACTTTATCTATGATTCCTCTAACTTTGATAGGATCACACGACTTATTTACTAGAACCAACTCTCATTACAGCTGAAGTGCCTCGTGGCTTCTGAGTCCAAATACAAGCAAATCTTTGCAGTGACTGCTAGTTTTAGTGCTGATTCATTCTTTCTGTCATGCTTGCATGATAAAGTACCACCTTGTTCTCTTGCTCTGTATTCTGATACTTACTTACTTACTTATGATATACTTGAATCACTTGTAGTTTGGCCTTTTGGGTTTTGTTCCCTTTGACAGTAGAATTTTCAGTATTTTTCTCAACAGGTATGGATTCTTAAAACTGCAGTAGCTTGCCTGTACAATCTCTGTTGATTGCTTGGTTGTGCATAACTCCAAAGCTACTACTATTTTGTCTTTTCTGAAATGAGCACGTTTGTTACATGTATTTAAGCATCACAAAAAAGAGAACTAGAAGAAGGTTATTAAGTTGGGTGCACTGAATAAATTTGATGGGTTAATTAATGTATTAAAACTTAGCTTTTAATGCTTCCTTTAATATAGAGAAGGTCCCTTTAAGTGGGACACATACAGCAAAATATAGAGGTTAAAATATGACACATACAAACAAATAAGTGATAAAGAAAGAAAAACTTATGTGAGAGAGAATATAAAAGGAGGCAACACCAAAATAACTCCTGCAGTTGTATATTTTATTAGTGTACCATCTGTACCGGATAATTCCTTGTATGATTGTTCTTAGTATATGCCTAAATATGCCTATGCTATATCTCAATCCACATATGGGTATGAATGGCTGTACATCTTTTGTGTTCAATGTTTGTCATACTGCACGCTAATTGCAATAGGCATAGTTGATCCAAATGATAACTTCACTTGTATATAATACCACACAGAAAATAGAGAGAATAAAAGGGTGTATCGCAATTACGTTGTTTATTATCTGCTGCACTTTCTTGGAGAATTAATAGATTGAAGGATGCCTGGATTAATTAATGTGCTTCATGGTAGCATTTGTTATTCTTGTACCGTGTCTCAATCAGTTTCATAGATATCTTAATAATGGTTGATTGACACAGAAATAGGTCACTGTTAGAATAATAGCACTTGTATAGGTACCATATACTGTGCTCTCTCTGAATTATTAGAATCCAAGAGGATGTAAAAATCAATTTATCTAGAGACTGTTATTGCGTGTTTCTCTATCACCTTATGCTATTTAAGGAAAGAGGGCAACAATTGTTGCAATAATAACTAATATAAAAGGCTACTTGGTCTGTAGTGTAGCAATAAAGGTATAGTTCATAACAGTGTCTCTTATTAATAGTAGCGCCAGACTGTGTAGGAAAATCAAACACAAGTGATCTTATACATATGTTATGACTGTAATAGGAATTATCCTGTTCAGCAGCGGATGGATGTGGTCACAGAGATTTTGACTAATATGGGTTTAAACCTACATGTTCCCCTTACAATAGGCTATAATCCCCTTTGCTGGGTTATGCACTACTTATAGATAGTCTGCTATTTCTGACCGCCGTGGTTCTAATCGTAGCAATGCAAGTGCTAAATAGCAGAGTGTAAATATGTTTGCACAGCATACCACGACACCCTGGGTCAGCAGCAGATAGGTTACAATGAAATGATTATTTCCTATATAGGTTATAACCTGGATAATTCCTCTTTTAATACTCCATACTGATTTCTGTGACTGCTAAACAAACTGCTAGCTTAACTAATTTTAGTTGTGACAGTATCGGTACTCAGTGACTAGACATAGGTATATTGGCACATTTTACAAAATTTGCATTATTGTATATGGAGTGAGGTGTGCCCCCGAAACGCCGACATGCACGTTTCGCGGCATAAGCAGTAAAAAACTCAAAATGCTGCTGGGTAAGTATTGTCTGTAATAAACACATAAATCTACAATACCCTGCGCACTTTTGAGTTTTTTACTGCTTATGCCGCGATTTACAGTATAAGCAGTTATGGAGCTCAAGTCACGTGATCGGACTTCAATAACACATGATCACGTGATCGGAGCCTCACTCTACACCTACGTCACATTGTGACGTTAGCGGAGGGTCCTCAGTTCAAGCCCCGCTCTGACGGGCCGGCATCAGGACTGGCTGCTTTTAACACATGACCCTCTCCGCTGTGGGGATTGGTGATACTTATCTTTTAAATATCGGTGGCGGGAGACAATCGGGTTCAGCCTCGTTAAAGCTGCCCGTACACGTCGGCGTTTCGGGGGCACACCCTTTTATATTAGTTATTATTGCAACAATTGTTGCCCTCTTTCCTTAAATAGCATAAAGTGATAGAGAAACATTCCCTTGGTCAAAGTTAACAGCTGATGCTGTATGTAGCGTTCATGTGGACATTGTTTGACACTAATATTATTCCAGTATAGCTGTATTTAATTATTCACTTTGGAATAAAGGCAAGAGTGTCACGCAATAACAGTCTCTAGATAAATTGATTTTTACATCCTCTTGGATTCTAATAATTCAAACAGAGCACAGTATATGGTACCTATACAAGTGCTATTATTCTAACAGTGACCTATTTCTGTGTCAATCAACCATTATTAAGATATCTATGAAACTGATTGAGACACGGTACAAGAATAACAAATGCTACCATGAAGCACATTAATTAATCCAGGCATCCTTCAATCTATTAATTCTCCAAGAAAGTGCAGCAGATAATAAACAACGTAATTGCGATACACCCTTTTATTCTCTCTATTTTCTGTGTGGTATTAGATACAAGTGAAGTTATCATTTGGATCAACTATGCCTATTGCAATTAGCGTGCAGTATGACAAACATTGAACACAAAAGATGTACAGACATTCATACCCCTATCTGGATTGAGATATAGCATAGGCATATTTAGGCATATACTAAGAACAATCATACAAGGAATTATCCGGTACAGATGGTACACTAATAAAATATACAACTGCAGGAGTTATTTTGGTGTTGCCTCCTTTTAAATACTCTCTCACATAAGTTTTTTCTTTCTTTATCACTTATTTGTTTGTATGTGTCATATTTTAACCTCTATATTTTGCTGTATGTGTCCCACTTAAAGGGACCTTCTCTATATTAAAGGAAGCATTAAAAGCTAAGTTTTAATACATTAATTAACCCATCAAATTTATTCAGTGCACCCAACTTAATAACCTTCTTCTAGTTCTCTTTTTTGTGTTGTTCCAAAGTCTGGTTACATTAGGGTCACACCCCCAGAGAGGAAAAAGGTCTAATTTAGACACACGATTATTGGGGATGTCATAAGTTTTCCTTTATACAAGATTTTGATACACCTTTACAAGTGTGCAGATGTACTTCTCCCAACTTGTTTGACTATGTATTTAAGCATACCAGTTATACAAGAAAAAAAGAGAATCCTTATGTTTGAAAATACTGTTTGCTAGTGTACAGTTTTCAGATGTTGTGAACGGTGAAACGCCTATGGTATACCAAATAATAGTGGGAAGATAACAGAGGTATTGATAAATAACAACGAATTCAAAATAACAGATTTTGTAACCTGTAATAGTACTAATGTTATCTACGCTATTGAGTGCACATGCAATCTGTGGTATATAGGACGTACTTCAAGATCTTTAAAAATTAGAGTCAGTAAGCATTTAAGGAACATCAAAAGGGGCTGACGACTCATGGGCGATCAGAACACTTTAGGATTCATCATAATAGTTGCATAACGGATTAAACGCTTCTTTGGCATAAGGCACATCAAAAATCACTGGAGAAGAAAAAGATCTTGCCAGTCAATTGGCTAAAGCAGAAATGCAAGCTATTTATGAACTAGGGATATTAAAACCAGGAGGCTTAAATGCCGATTTTGAAATTAAATGGTTTTTAAATTGAGATGTTTATTTTTAAATGTATTGTGCCTTTCTTAAATTTGTATATAAGTTCTTCATGGAATTTATGCATTTTAAATTGTTTTTGATTATATTCTGGACTCCATGGCAATGAGTTTGTTTATTTCCACACGCCCCCGGAAGTGACGCGACGCTATTGATGGATTGACGCTTACTTTCTTTTAAATCAAACATGAACGATTATGGACACATCAATGAAATAATGATATATATATATATATATGTGTGTAGGGATGCAGTGAAATGGTATACTGGCAAGCGGTTGCTTGACTGCGCTCGAGAACCTGACATCGCCATGGTAACGCGCTATGCTGGATGTGATGTAGCAGGAAGTCCGTGCATGGCAGAGGACTCTGGGACTTGTAGGATTCTGTGTCTAATGGTCCAGCTGTGCACGGAGGAAGATCATTGGACACTGCTTATTTAAATAGCATTAGAAATTTATTCAAGGCATATCTACACCTTGACAAAGACCCCAGTTGGGGAGGAAACGCGTTGGTGGAGGAGGCGATCCGGTTTACATGCAATAAAGGAACCATTTTGGAACCAGCAGCTCTAACGGTCGTGAATGGTGCTCCCGGGATCCCCATCATACCTTATGAGCTGTTATTGAAATGTCTAATCACAGTTCCACCAAACCTGGTAATTTCCCATTGCATAAATTGACTGGGAAGCCTGCCTTTTAAGAAAGAATATGCCTTTTTTGTACAGATAGTTGGATTTCATATTTCATTTTTATGTATATGTTGTTTGTTAATTAAAACTGTGTTACACTATATTCTCTCTCCCATTTTTGTTGCATACAATACTGATGGAGACGATTTGATGAGAATTAAGTGACCAATGAACAAAGAAGGAAGCGCTGGTTAAGTTGGTTCTTCAATTTTTCTTGTCTATTTTCACTATTGGTGGGGAGCGAAGGATACCTCCAGAAGTTCACAACTGACGGGCTACTTTTTGCACACGGAATAGTTCTTCAAACTTTCTTGTTATACTATTAAATCATACTCTGGTGTAAGGTTTGTAGCATTGACACTGCAACCTCTCATCATCTACTTGGATACCTACTGAAGATACTTTTTTGAGAGATATACAGCATCCTATCTATACATTCATATTTTTGGACACATTTAGCTTAGTGTAGTATAAAGTGTTCCTCAGGTTGATTCACCTCATTAAGCCTTTATTTTTATAAGACATTTATATTGCTACCCACAATTTGTCTGCTATCACCTTCCTGTGAATAAGAGTATGCACATGCTTCTCTACAGCTAGGTCTATGGTTCCCATGGCTTTTTCCACATCATCAGGGTTGGGGTTATCATTGGGATCACAAGTGACTTTATATAATCTTTACTGCTTTAACTGCATCTGCATGGAAACTTTCAATGCAAAATATTACTTTTATTGATTAGATATTAAAAGGCCTGTAACTGTGAAATATTAAAACCAAAAACAACTACTGACAAAACACCATGTAAACATATATTGTTAAAAACACACTGTGCCCAATGTGTCGTGCGTACCCTATATATTCAATTGATTGGTGCTATGACCTCCAATAATAATGTGAATGTTGTCTTATTAAATATTTTTGTCAATAAAGATATTGTGTTCAAAAATATCTGGTGGTAAATCCTTCTTATTGCCTAATTCTTTACTCAGTACTGAGTAGTATATCTTCAAAGGTACTGTCTGCACTGTTAAATTTAGTAGCCTCAAGGATAACCCATCAATGGGACTACTTATATAATCATGCGTGGATATTCTTTCTTTCCATCACATTGTACTGAAAAAACTTTATTTGTGAAACGCATGTCGGCGATTCACACTGTACCAATGTGACCAATAATTGTGTGCATACCGATTATACGTGGAGGAGTCTTAGCATGAGACTCTAGGTGTAGAAGCATGCTCTATACTCTATGATACTAATAGGGCTTAGTACAAATTTACCTTTGCCTAACCAAAGTTGCAGATGAATAAAACACTGAGCAAATAGCAACAATGTTATATTTGACTTAGGTCAGTGGTTAGTCTGTCTGTCTGATACATTTATACAATTTTAGTGGTGGTGTGATACAAAGTAACTACCTTTATGTAGAGTCTGTAATGTACAGCTACAGATGATCAGTCAGGATTAATTGTAGCCTGATTTTTTCCAGCTCGAGGAGAGCGGCTCAGAGCATTGAATATTCACGTGACCAATTTAAAGTTCCATATTGATACCTCACATTAGGGATACTATTGAAGCCTTAGAAGTGCAATCCTATACCAACAGAATTTAGTACAGATAATGCTAATTGATAGAGTGTACTATAAGAGGATCACCTAATTATAGTGATCATATGGGTAACATGAATTACGCCCAACTATATTAAATGATAATGATGATCTGAAGCACACGGCTTGATAGCAACCCTATAATATAAAGTGAAAGTATATACACGAATTGAGCACATCTATAACAGCCGTATATATGATAATTACTGCGAGTTGATATATGCTGGAGTAGTGAATGAATACATAGCGCTGACAGCAATAAGCATGAGCACCAACTAATAGCCGTATATAGGATAATCATTGTAAGTTGATACAAGTAGGAATAGTGAATGAGAGTACAATACTGACAATAATAATCATGAGCACCCACTAATATTAGAACTTGAATACGCTCACTTGACACGAGGAGTGATATGAGACCTTGTGATGGTTAGAGGCAAGTGCTCTAGGAACTGACAGGACAATATAAACAGTGCACAGGGTTACCTGTAGTGCTAAATAATGCCATGCTGGTTAAGTGTCAAGGGATACAGTCATCATCGTTGCTATAAGAGCAGATGCACTGCAAGAATAACAGACATATTTATGTCAACTGTTATACCAACTCTGAGCACTTACTAATATTAAAACTCAAATAATTTTACTCAACACGAGGGGTGATACGAGACCTTGTGTCATTTATATGTGAGCGCTCCAGGAGCTGACAGGGTAACACAAACAGTGTACAATATAATTTGCAGTGTCTAGCAACACTGTGTGGGCTAGTTGGTACAATTGTGCTTATGCTGAACTATTAATTATAAATATACAATAGAACAGTAAATTTTGCTATTAAAGCTGACAGCATTGCTTATAACTATCCAGCCATATTTGGATGTGAATAGAGGTACACCATCAGATAGCAGTTTATCAGTACAATGTGATGGAAAGAAAGAATATCCACGCATGATTATATAAGTAGTCCCATTGATGGGTTAACCTTGAGGCTACTAAATTTAACAGTGCAGACAGTACCTTTGAAGATATACTACTCAGCACCGAGTAAAGAATTAGGCAATAAGAAGGATTTACCACCAGATATTTTTGAACACAATATCTTTATTGACAAAAATATTTAATAAGACAAAATTCGAATTATTATTGGAGGTCATAGCACCAATCAATTGAATATATAGGGTACGCACGACACATTGGGCACAGTGTGTTTTTAACAATATATGTTTACATGGTGTTTTGTCAGTAGTTGTTTTTGGTTTTAATATTTCACAGTTACAGGTCTTTTAATATCTAATCAATAAAAGTTATATTTTATATATTCATTTCCTATTTGAGTGCGCCACACTCAGACCAATTCTTTCCTTTCCTCGTGTATAACCTCATATATATTGGCAATAATATATTGTGTGGCAGCACCCCCACCTTTAATTCTATATAGGATATATAATAAGATTTGGGGTTTCCGTTTTGATTATCTATGAAAAATTGCGTTCTAGTGCAGTCGTTTTTCACCCTTTCCCCCTTCCCATTTAAAGAAACTTTCAATGCAGCATACCGTAGTTCCAATTAACTGTCCACATTTAAAATCACTGTAATTGTATCAGCATATACTCATATATCTGGCCAGCATTCCTCTCCAGTTTAAATAGTAATAGAGGATGAGTCAGTCACTGTGTTAATGGCATCAAAGCATGTTAAAATGAATTTATTTTAATAATATTACAGTGAATTTAAATGTGTATAGTTAATAATCTAAAAAAATAAAACCAATAGCATAGAATAATAAGCACATATACAAAACAAAAACAACAAATGACAATCACATATAAATACCAGTAATGCTGCTATGCATATAGAGAAAAAAAAAAAGCCTCATTGGGTTAAAGGGGGTAATTCGGATCTGATTGTAGATGTGCTAAATTTAGCACATCTACAGTCACTTACTCGAACATGTTAGTCTGCCCTGCAAGTCTGGCTCTACCCCCCCCAGGGTGCAAATGCATCGCACGGCGGCATTGCTTCTGCCTGCACAGCCTAGCTTGCATTGTCCAGACAGCGCCCCACCAAGAGCATTCTAATGCCGTTGGCACACCCCCTCCCTCCCCTGGAATTAAACGGCAGCACCTCTGGATTTATACAGCAGATCGGCAGCACCACTGTACATATACATCAGATAGGCAACACCACTGGACTTATACAGCATAGGCAGCACCGCTGGAAAATTACACAGCACAGCAGACAGGCAGCAGCACCCCAGGACTTAAACGGCAGTGGGGCAGCACCCCTGGACTGATAGGGTAGAGGGGCAGCTCTCCATATATGGCAGCACCCCTGGAATGATGTGGCAGACAAAGAAAAGACATGCAAGATGGAATTGTCCTTATACAACACACCCTTATGTTGTATAAACAGGACTTGCACACTTTAACAAACCAATCATTTCAGCGACAGGGTCAGCCACACGACTGTGGCTGTAATGATTGGTTTGTTTGGGCCCCCACAAAAAGAGAAGCAATTAATCTCTCCTTGCACAAACTGGCTGTACGGAGGTAAGATGTCATCCTCATCCTCCGATTCCTCACCCCTTCAGTGTTTACATCCTCATCCTCACAGAGAAATTATTACACACCAAATATGTGTGGGGGGGTTGTTTTGTTTTTTCCAAAAAATTTTTTATTTCAATTGAAGCATAACACAGATTCTCAGTCAGAGTACATCAATGCATACAATCAATAAAACAAACAGCAAAAACATTTGTCTATCAAGTAATAGAAACATTTCAACTCATCGAACCAATACATTGTCTAATATGTTTATATAAGTCATATAAAAGGTCTGTTCAAACATTGAAAACAAGCAAGTTGAGCCCAGATCCATGCCCACAACCACACCTACACCCACTCCCTCCCAGAATAGGATATTATGTTCTTCCCAAGGCTATTTGTGGCCAGAAGCTAATCATCTGTAAATTAAACTGGGGGGGTCCTGCTCATTAAAAACGTGTTTCATACCATAAAGTGTTTTTAAAACATCTCCACACTTGTTCCTTTAATGGGCGGGACAGGGTTTCTATATAGCTTTCCCATGTCTCAAAAAATGTTATAGTAAATATTTCCTTCTGTAAGGAAGCCTCTAGCCATTCCATTCTAAAAATATGAAAACATTTCCCCAAAAAAATTGTTAGTGGCGGAGCCGAGGGTTGTATCCACATCTGTAAGATACATTTTTTAGCTGCTGCAGATATTATCATCAACAATTTTTTAACACCTTGTGCCACCCTAGTTCCCTCCGGTGTTATACTGAATATTGCCCATTCAGGGGTTAGCGGTAAACAATTAACCAGGTGTTGAGTTACGTATCTCCATATCTGGACCCAAAATCTCTGAATTATAGGACACCCCCACAGGCAGTGAAGCAACTCAGCCCATTGTGTACCACATCTAGGACATGAGGGATTTTCTATCATACCCATTAGATATCTACGGTGTGGTGACAGATACGTTTTATGCCAAATGTTCAAAAAGAGTTCGGTATAAGATGCAGCAGGTATTAATTTGATGGATAACTCAAACGTCCCCAACAATTTTGTTATAGCAAGGGACGGAAACTGGTCTCTCCATTGTGCCATACCTGTCGTCAAGTCATCATATTGTAAGGGCGTATGTAGGAATGAGTAATGGGTAGATATTGCCTTAGAAGAAGGGTTCCCCTCCATCAGTAATTTATCTAACGGGTTGTCATAATCCTTCGGGGATAGTACTTTAGAGACACTAGCCACTAGATATGCTAAGGGAAACATGTTCAACATTGGAAATTGCTCCACCGCCTGTGCAAGCGTGAATCCAATGCCAAATTGAAAATTAGGGGTGAGAGGGGACAACTCTGTCTCGTTCCTCTAGTTAGCTCAATTTTTCCCCCTTAGTCCCAATAATTAGTAAGGAAGTACATGGCCGGGTATAAAAAAATGTTATTAAAGTTTGGAATGTCGATCCGAATCCCCTCCTATCCAATATATCGTAAAGATAGGGCCAAGAGACCATATCAAATGCTATTGTAGCATCTAGGCTCAAAAGCATATTCGGAGTATCAGTCTGGAGGTTCGCCGCGATTACTGCTTCTATGGCAGTGCGAATTCCTTTCACTGAGTGTCTGCCCTTGGTAAAGCCTAGTTGATGGTCCGTAAGCATGGACGCCGAAAAGAATTGGAGCCTGTCTGCCGTTATCTTAGCTAAGATTTTAAAGTCAACGTTCAGAAGTGTGATGGGTCGGTAATAGGATGGTAAAGTATGGTCTCTATAGGGTTTCGGTATAAGAGTGGTAAAAGCCTGATTAAAAGTAGGATATAGAGGAGACTCTGTTTGAAAGTGTCTGTATAAGGCATGCATTGCCGGGATAGCATCATGATGTAGGAGTTTGTAATATTCTATTGAATAGCCGTCCGGCCCTGGCGCTTTGTTTAAATGCATAGAGGCGATTGCCTTAGCAATTTCCTCTTGTTATCACCCTCTCGAGTTCTTCCTGTTGTAGGGGTGTTATACAAGGGAGATTTGCCTCATCCAGCAGTTTAATCAATAAGACTGGGTCACGTGGGGTCGTCATGTAAAGCTGACAAAAATAGTCCTGGAATGTCTGAACAATGTCAGCAGTTTTAGTGTGTAAGGTACCAGTGCGACCGTCATGTACAGCAGATATGTGACTTTGTCGCTTAAAGCTTTTAGTCATGTTTGCCAGTAAAGTCCCCGTTTTATTGCCCCAGTGAAAATATTTTTGTTTAGTGTAGTCCAATTTCATCTGAGCTTGTGCTACTAAGAAACTGTCATATAGTCGACAAGACTCGACATAGGCACTATGAGTAAGATTACTGGGATTTGAAATATAATCTGCCAAATGAGCCTGCATTGTTCGTAGCAAGTCATTATGCTGTGCCTTGTTTTCCTTATTTCTATTCGCTACATATGACATTATGTGTCCCCTCATTATCACCTTAGACGTTTCCCAAAACAAAACAGGGTTGTCCCAATGTTCCAAATTGTCATCCGAGAATTCTGCCCACTTCTACTTGAGAAACCTTTTGAACTGCTCAGAGTGAAAAAGGTATGAGGGGAATCGCCAAAAAAGGGTGCGCGATCCCATGGAGCGGACACCTAGTGTAACTCACACCGGTACATGATCAGAGACAGCTATGTCCCCTATCTGAGTGTCCACAGTGTCCAAAAGCAAGGATGTAGTCAACAGTATTTAATCAATGCGGGAGAAGGACCCGTGGACCGCCGAGTGAAATGTGCAGGATCTATCCGTGGGGTTTAACATCCTCCACGGATCAACTAAAGAATGGTCTGCCAATAAACAAGAAATATGCACCACTGAGGAGCTGTCCGGTTCGCCGATGTCGATATTTTTCAACAGAAGGATCTGAGATCGTATTGAAATCACCGCCCAGTATGAATTCATGATTGGTTCTGCTATGGAGAAGTTACGAGATACATTGGTAAAAAAACGGTTGTTTATACGGGGTAATTCCAAGTTGATCGCAGCAGGATTTTTGTTAGCAATTGGGCAAAACCATGTGCACTGCAGGGGGGGCAGTTATAACATGTGCAGAGAGAGTTAGATTTGGGTGGTGTGTGTTCAATCTGCAATCTAATTTGCAGTGTAAAAATAAAGCAGCCAGTATTTACCCTGCACAGAAACAAAATAATCCACCCAAATCTAACTCTTTCTGCACATGTTATATCTGCCTCCCCTGCAGTGCACATGGTTTTGCCCAATTGCTATCAAAAATCCTGCTGCAATCAACTTGGAATTACCCCCACTGTTGGGAGCATATAAATTGAGCAGAGTGAACTTGGCATCGTAAATCTGCACATCTATAGGAACATATCGACCCTCCGTGTCCAGGACTGTATTCAAAATAGTGTAGGGAAGGTGTCGGGCAAAGAGTATTGCCACTCCACGTGATTTGGAATGGTAAGGTGCAGAGAAACAATCACCTATCCACCCTTCGCGCAATGTAGAAACCTCCCTCCTCTTCCAATGCTTCTCCTGAATATAAACAATATCTGGTTTAAGATTTTTAAGGGCGGAGGATATTTTTTTGCTTTTTATTGGGGTGTTGAGACCACCCACATTCCATGAGGTGATTTTAATGGAGCAAGGCAGTCGTTGGAGAGAGCGATGTGGCTTAGAATAAGGAGTCATCATCCTATACCCTCCAGTTGGAGCGTGCAAATGAAGTTACAACTAATGAACACGGGGTTGCTCCTGTCCCAGCAAGCAGGGCAAACCCCAAGGGTGCATATTAGGCATGGATCCGGGCCCAGTACACAAAGTAAAATCGTACTGAATGGAGACAACCATAAGAAGATCGGCTTCAAAAGAACATTTTCAAAATTTTTACCTTCTAAACAAATCACAGTGCCAGTGTCAGTCCCTGAATCGTATTTCAGGGGGTGGCAGATACACGTGTAAACAAACCAAACAGAAAATAAACATCATAACAGTTGGTAAGATAACATACATGTGGAAAGACCAAAAGTACCAGTTATCTCATAATCAGGAGAGCGTATCATCTCAATTCTAGATAGCCATAAAGGCTCATAAATGAGGAGAAGAACTCAATTGCGATCGGGCAGGTGAACCCTCAGACTGGCGAGTCTGCAACAGATGGGCTCAGGCCTCAGTCGGATTGTCAAAAATAAATGTCTGCCCATTTTCAGTGATCTTTAGCTTTGCAGGGTACAACAATGCAAAGCACTTATTGTTATCAACCAGAAATTTAAAAATTGGAGAAAACTACTTGCGTTTCTGGGCCACCGCGACAGAGAAATCCTGGAAAATGAGAATACGGTGATCCTCAATGACCAGGTCTCGTTGGCATTTAAAAGTAGCTAAAATTTTCTCTTTGTCACGGTAGTCCAGAAATTTAGCAATTACTGGGCGGGGTCTTCTGTTAGGACCCTCACGTTCTTGGCCCAGTCTATGTGCCCGCACAATACGAGGAGTTTCCATGTCACTGCGGAGGTTAAGCGCCTCGACCAGTTGTATACTTATAAAATCTACCAAGGCCGACCCTTTAACCTGTTCTGGGATACCCACAAAAGTGGAGATTAATCCGCCTGTGTCGATTTTCTAAGCCGTCCACTTTGTCAACAAGCGTTTGATAAAAGGTCATAGTAGCCATGTTGGACGATTGTATGGCAAGTAAGTCATCCTCAACATCACTAACCCTTTGTTCTAGAGCACCCTGCCTATTAGTATGGTCGGTCAGGGAATATAAAGCTGAATCCAAAGATGTTTGTAATTTGTCTAATCTTTTGTCAATTTTGGCCATCAGCTGATCAAATTTTACCTCAAATTTGGGTAGGAAGTTTTGAAGCTTTTCATCAATCATAGGCATGAGCAGTTCAAATTTTTCATCAATTTTTGACATTACATTAAGGAGTGACGATGCCACTTCAGGAGATGGGGTATAAGGGCCCCCTCTCTCCCCAGCTGGATGTATGGGAAAGGAGCCACCCTGTGGTGAAGGTGGGGAGGGGCCAGGCTTTGCTGGCGTTTTATTGGGTTTAACCATAGTATGGGTAGTTCTAGGCGGGAGTAAGGATAGGGACTTGTTAAGAAACTTGTCCATACACCAAGCTAATAGGCAAAATATCCCATACACTAAAGTATCAAAGAGTAAAGCAGTTCCGACTGTGAATTGATATAACAAAATAGAAAAGAGGCCGCTCTCCTGGGAGTCAGCGAGGTCACATCTTATAAATCAAATGGTAAACGTCAGAACAAAAATTACATTGTATATAATGTTAATATCAGTTAGGCTAAAGAATTTCAATAACCACAAAGTTGGTCTGCGTGTAGCCAAACAAAAGTTCCCTGCAGCGCTATCATGGCTCAGTCACCAAAGGAGATCGTGCAAAATGGGGCAGTAGCGCACACTCACCCGGCCCCTCGGATAGCACAATCACAGGCAGTTGTTTCCACGGGTGCAGAAGTAGTCACGTAATGCAAAATGGCAAGGCAGGAGGGGTTACCACCCACGACTCCGGGCAGTAGTGTCCGACGAGAATGTGGCAGTTGTTGTGGGTCACTCCTGCCAGGGAACATGCGGCAAGGGGCACTTCTCCGTCGCGGATCTACGGGTACCTGCTATCACGGAGGTCAGAGGCAATCACCTCGGGCAGCCAGGTGGGAGGCAGGAAGGGTCATCTGCAATCACAAATCCCCACACGGGTGGCGTGTAGCGGGAGCCACTTCCTCTACCGTGACCAGTGTCTCCATGCATCGGCTTCCTCCATGGTCCTCCAAGGCCAGGTCCCCTGAACAGTGTACCGAGGCGACAACCCCGGGAAACACAGCGGCGTGCAGTGTCAGTCCCGCCTCCTTCTATGGCGGAAAGAAGGCCTCACGCGGCTCCACTGATAGAGCCTGACTCCGGGGATCAAAGCTGGGAGATCTTCGTCAGCCACTCCGAACACATCAACGTGGGCCCCAGTGCATCAGGCAGCAAAATCAGCCAAGTGTGAAGTGGTATCGCGCGTGGGGGAGGCTAAATGGTGATGGTTGTAGATGAGGGAGATGGAGCTGCCTTAAAACGTGGCCATCTTAGATGCACCACCCACCGAAAGTCAGATGTGTTTTTTTTTTGTATTTTGCCCAGGCATGACAATGGGCTTTTTCATCCCATGGCCAACAACTTATTCAAACAAACCACATCACTATCAGAATCCTCATCATCAACTTCCTCTTCAGTACCAGCTACACCAATATCCTCCTCATCCTGGTGTACTTCTACAGTGACATCCTCAATCTCAATATCAGCAACTGGACTAGCAGTGCTCCTCCCAGCACTTGCAGGGGGTGTGAAAATGGTGGTAGGAGCCTCCTCTTCCCATACAGTCTTGGGAAGGTCAGGCCTAGACATCGCAACCGCGGAAACACTTGGACTCTCCGTGGGAATTTGTGATATCCCTTTATTTTCACAACACTCCAGTGTACCTTTATTTTTAACAATACCCCTGCATTTTTAAACCATACAAGACAGTGACACAGCACTCCTGTATTTATTAACACCCCTGTATTTTTACAGCATACAGGACAGGACCAGTGTACCTTTATTTTAACAACACCCCTGTATTTTTACAGCATATAGGATAGGGACACAGCACCCTTGTATTTTCACAGCACCCTTGTATTTTCACAACACCCCTTATTTTTACAACATACAAGACAGGACCAGCACCCCTGTGTTTTAACAACATCCCTGTATTTTTACAGCATACTAGACAAGGACACAGCACCCCTGTACAACACAGGACAGCAACATCCATGTACAGCACCCCTAACAGCACAGCACACCACAGGACAGCACCCCTAACAGCAAACAGGACAGCACCCCTAAAGTGCACACACTGACTCCACCCGATACCACCACCAACAGAGAGACAGAGGTATATCTCCCTCACTCTCCAAGTCCGGAGTGAAAATGGCAGCGACATGCAGCTCCTTATATGGAATCCAAAATCCGCAAGAATCCGACAGCGGAATGATAACTTTTTGTCTCGTTCTGGGATCCAAGTCTGGTGGGAAGTCCCGAGCTGGACTCGGTTCCCAGCTCGGATTGTGAAGTTTGGGGGGGTTCGGATCTCTGAGATCCAAACCTGCTTATCTCTATTTAAATGCCGTTCTTATATGTCAGAGGACGTCATGCAGGTAGTAGCATCTTGATAAAGCTGTAATTTGTAGAGAAACATGTTGAGGATACAGCTATACCACCTGCTGCTACTCTTATCCATAACTCTGTCTACCAGTGATCATGGATTGCTCCTATTGATTTGTTGCAAATGCTCCTGGATCATTTGCACAGCACCTATTATCTTGCAAGGCGTTAACCAGCAAGTGATATTGCTCCCTACAGAAAGAGAGTATTAGCAGGTTCTGCTCCCATCAGACTCCAGCTGGGAGTCACGAGCTCTGATATATTCGCTGCATGACACGCTCAGCGTCAGATCTAGGACCCGAGCATTGCTCACAGTGGTTATCATCCTCTGACATATAAGAACAGCATATAAGGTGTGGACTTTAAACCAATGAGGTTTTTTTATTTATGCATAGCAGCATTACTGATATTTATATGTGACTGTCATTTGTTAGTTTTTGTTTTGTATATGTGCTCATTATTCTATGCTTTTGGTATTCAAATTTTGTTTTATATTATGCTTACAGTGTCTATGATGCATTGGTAGCACTCCTATTTCTATTTTTTTCACATTTCTAATTGTGTGGCGGTATAGCACTCTTCCATTTAGTTGAGCAGCAGCTAATACATCACCATTTGGTGCCCTTATTATTTTATATAGGTATTTTGAAACTGTATATTACTAGTTTGATTTTTATTGCTTTCGGATATTATTGATGTGAATGTAATGTGATTTATTGTATTATTAAATTACCTGTTTTCGTGGTGCTTCGTTCTTCCTTAGTGTTTGTTATAGTTGGAAAACTACCTGTAGCAATCTGTCAAATATGTAAAATATTATTGATGGATTGGCAGCTCTTTGGACTATACTAACATCATACTTCCCAACTGTACCACATTCATTGGGACAGGCCTGTTTTTCTAGGACTGTCCTACCCACAGGCCGCAGTCTCCCGTGGAGGGGTGTGGAGGAGTTAAGATGAGCACACACCGCTGCTCTGGGTAAATAGATGCTGTGCACATGCACACGACATCTATTCACAGTGCCGGGAGAGCCTGGTGGCAGCCCAGCATTTCGGAGAGTGCTGGGCATGCCTCCAGAATAATGGGAATGGGGGTTGTCACAAAGCTCTTTGGTGTGTGCGGAGTCCTGCTCCGAGAACCACCAATGTTGGAAGGTATGCTAACAGCCTTTCATACAATTTTGTCAGTTTTCATTCCAAAAAGGCAGCTTGCTCTGTGAGACTTGCAGCTCTGACAAAAGCTGGATGCACACGATAAGATTACCTGTCCATTCTTTTTGGGTGAAACGGAAATCTAGTAACATATGGGAACAAATTACAATTGACCATTTGCTCCCAGCCACTGGAAAGCAAATTTAATAGTCATTCAGATAAAATGGCTAAATCCATTTGATTTAACCATTTTTTTTTCCATTTTCCAGCTTTTGGGAGCATTGGTTGATTGTTATTTGTAGGAGACCGAGAAGGAGTGATCAGAGAGGTAGGAGGATAGCCAAGAGAGAGCAGAATCATGCAGACTAATGGAGTTAAGGATTTGCAGGAAGAGAGGGTAAAAAGCAGCAGAGATGTCAAGGAAAAGCATAGACTAGTGGCTCTTAGATTTGATAGCATGGAGGTCATTTCACACTTTTGTAAGGGCAGTTTTAGTGGAGTGGAGAGGATGGAAGCCAGACTGAAATGGGTTAAGCAGGTAGTGGAAGGAAAGAAAGAAAGACAGTAAGGTGGTTGTACACAATATGCTTGAGCAGTTTATAGGCTATATGGAGGAGAGAGATCGGTAGGTCGTTGTTGAGAGTGTTATGTTTAAGGGTAGCTTTTTAAGAATAGGAGAGATAAGAGCATGCTTAAACGGAGAGGGGACAGTGCCTGATGAGAGGGAGAGATTGAGGAGGTGGGCAAGATGGAAACAGGCAAGAGAGAGGTAGTGGAGAAAAAAGAAGTCGCACTTAAATGGTGAGGAGCGGTCAGGGAAAGGAGGGGGGATTTTGTTGAGGGTCTGTTGGGATGTGATGTTATAAGTGATTAAGTCAATTTTGTATGTGAAGTAGGTGGCAAAGTCAAGGGCAGAGAGTGAGGAAGGGAGTCGAGGAGAGATGGGCAGAGGAGGGAGTTTACTGTGTCAAAGAGACACTGGGTATTTGAAGATTGGGAGGAGATGAGGTTCTTGAAGTATGACTGTTTAGAGATGGAAAGGTCAGCACTGTACGATGAGAACATAAATTTGAAATATAGGAAGTCCACTTTAGAGTGTGATTTCCTCCACTGTCACTCAGTGGTATTTGGTGAATTTGGAATACCAGGGTTGAAGTGTTGATCTGCATGGTGACTAGTGTTTGCTGGAGCAGTAGAGTCAAGAGCAAAAATAAGGGAGGCATTGTATATGGAAGCGGTTTATTAAAGACAGGAGTGAGAGAATAGGAGACAGAAGTGAGTCAATCAGGGAGATTAAGAAAATGGTGTCAATGGTCTCAATGTTATGCTTAGTGATGGTAGCCTTTGGACATGGAGATAGAGAAGCAGAGAGGGAAATTTAAAAGAGCTGGTGATGGTCTGTGGTGGGGAATGGACTATTGGAAAAATCAGAAATATCACAATGGTGAGTGAAGACCAGATCAAGTGAGTTCCCACTCACATGGGAGAGTGAGGAGGTCCACTAGGAAAGACCAAACAATGATGTGAGGTTAAGGAGTTTAGAGGCAATTGTGTTAGGCTATTGATTGGGATGTTGAAATAGATTAAAATAATTAAGGGAATGTCATAGAAACAGAGAATTTGACAAAAGATAGGAGATTGACCCATCTAGTCTGACCATTTATGTCTGAAGAGAAAAAGTGAGTGCACCAGGAAACAAAGACATGACAGCTACTCAAAGGTGAACAGGTTGGAACAGGCGTATAGCATGGATCTCAAATGTAGAGAATGTAAGGGATGGTTCTGTTGGTATGAGTTGGTAGGAATTACCGGAGGGCAGAAGGACCCCAACACCACCACCACTTCAACCCCCGGGCTTGGGTGTGTGTGCAAATTTGAGGCCCCCAGCAGAGAGAGCAATGGGATAATTGGTGTTAGAGGTGGAACCCTAGGTTTCTGTAATGGCTAGGAGATTCAGGGAGTTGGATATGCAAAGGTCACAGGTGGAAACCAATTTGTTACAGACAGAACTGGCATTCCAGAGGGCACAGCTGGAGAGAGTTTGTGTGAGAGATGTCAATGATAAGTCAATACGATTGTCAGGATTGCTGTAGCGTTGAAGTGAGATTAACTTGGAGGGTAGGGATGATGAGAGAGTGGTGATGGTGCAGTGCCTGAGCTAAGAAGTGAAAATGCAGATGGTGGGCAGGGAGGGAGTATGAGGTGGATGGAGGTGAGGTGAGATGACAAGAAGAGGAGGGAGGGAGGGAGTGAGGGAGCAGAGTTGAGTGGTAGAAGAACAATGGAGGGGCAGAGGTGAATCAAAGTGGGATAACAGAAGATGAGTGGAAGGGAAACAGAGGGGGAATGGGAGACAGAGGACGGGAGAGAGTAGTAGGTGTAGGAGACTTGAGGGGAAGGATAGAGGTGGGAACAGGGGGCAAGATACAGAATCAGGTAAATACTGAGTGATGAGGGAGTTCAAGAAAGCCGGGCATAGTGTGGAGTAGGTAAATAGGTGAAGAATACTGGAAATAGCAGTGGAATCTGTAAGAGAAACTGAGCAGTAGATTTGCAGAATTGCAGGTGAAAGTACGTTGTTGGTAATAGTGTAAGCTCTATAGCCGTACATTTAGTTTGAAGTATAGATGTGCGGCGGACACATTTCAGGTTTTGTGTTTTGGTTTTGGATCTCCGCTCATGTTTTGGATCTGGATTGGTTTTGCCAAAACCACCCTTTTGGGGTTCTGGTTTTGGACCTGGATGATTTTTGAAAAAAACATAAAAACAGCTAAAATCACAGAATTTGGGGGTAATTTTGATCCTACGGTATTATTAACCTCAATACCATTCATTCCCACTCATTTCCAGTCTATTCTGAACACCTCACAATATTGTTTTTAGACCAAAAGGTTGCACCGAGGTCGGTGGATGACTAAGCTATGTGACACAAGTGTGCGGCACAAACACCTGGCCCATCTAGGAGTGGTACTGCTGTGGCAGACAGGATGGCCCTTTTAAAAACTAGGCCCCAAAGAGCACATAATGCAAAGAAAAAAAAAGAGGTTGTATGTTGTATAAACAGGACATGTACACTTTAACAATCCAATCATTTCAGCGACCAGGTCTGCCACATGACTGTGGCTGAAATGATTGGTTTGTTTGGGACCCACAAAAAAAGAAGCAATTAATCCCCAGACCAAAAAAGAAGCAATTCATCTCTCCATGCACAAACTGGCTATACAGAGGCAAGATGTCATCCTCATCCTCATCCTCCAATTCCTCACCCCTTTCAGGGCCTAATTCAGATCTGATCGCATCAGCAAATTTCTTAGCAAATGGGCAAAACCATGTGCACTGCAGGAAGGGGGGAGATATAACATGTGCCCTGAGAGTTAGATTTGGGTGGGGTGTGTTCAAACTGAAATCTAAATTGTAACATAAAAATAAAGCAGCCAGTATTTACCCTGCACAGAAACAATAAAAACCACCCAAATCTAACTCTCTCTGCACATGTTATATCTGCACCCTTCAGTGCACATGGTTTTGACCATTTGCTAGCAAATTTGCTGCTGCGATCAGGTCTGAATTAGGCCCTCATGGGTACATCCTCATCCTCACAGAGTATTAATTTGTCCCCACTGGAATCCACTATCACCGGTCTCTTTGTACTTTCTGGAGGCAATTGCTGGTAAAGGTCTTTCTGGAGGAATTTATCATTCATTTTTATGAACATCATCTTCTCCACATTTTGAGGAAGTAACCTCTTACGCCGATCGCTGACAAGGTTACCGGCTGCACTAAACTTTCAGAGTACTCAACTTAGGTAAAATAAAGCCAGTTTGTGCAAGGGCCTTCAAATTGCCTTTTTATCCTGCCAGAATACATACAGACTGTCTGACATGCCTACTTGGATGCTGTCATTGATATAATCTTCCAACATTCTTTGAAAGGTGACAGCATCATATGCAGTGACAGTAGACATGTCAGTAATTGTTGAAATGGAAGAAGAAGACTCTTTTGTGGGTGCACTCTTAAAGTAGTCAAAAGATTACTAAAATGTTGAAATATTAAAACATAAAGGTTCAATAATACATAGTTAAAATAAAACAGTTGGTGTATCTAATATGAACATGTCAATGACAAACAAATAAACAGAATTTTTTTAAAAATCATAATGAGTGGTCTCTCATTGATTAGCTAATGCTGGTATTACCCTATATAGGGGGACCAAGTATATATTATTAGTAGTCAGTACCGGTCACCGAGACCATTGATAAGTATTGTGCAAACCTGCAGACATATCGACTGTCATATAAATACAGATAAATAGTACAAAAAACTAGGAATTGGCAATGAACAAATCACAAAATGAACCAATATAATGGATAATCACAGCTGAACAGTACATTATATGTTAGTTATAGAAAATGGAGTCGTCTGAAAAAAGAAGGTGAATCTGCTGTCAGCGTTAGGCTCAGAGCATCCACCCCAGTACTGACCAAGCCCACACTGCTTTGCTTCCAAGATTGAAATGGAATTGGGCATTTACGGTGTGGTATGATAGTAGGGGTACAAATACCCTTTTTGCTCTGGGGTCACTGATGAGAGTTCACATAGAAAATAAGCATACTTAGGTGAAGGTTAGAGTGGATCTGCTGCCAGCGTTAGACAAAGGGTATTAGGGTAAAACAGCTGTTACCTATGAATCGCTGGTGAGAGTCCAGAGCACCAGTAAGAAAAAGAGAAAAGGAGAAAAATATGTTTGTATCTGATCACAACTGCAGATCAGAACTGATTCAGAAAAAATTGATACTTGACACAATTGTCACAGACTAATATAGAATCACCGCGACCCAAAAATTACTATATATATCACGTAAGTAAGGTGCACATGGTTTGGCTGAAAATGATATTACGAATCCTAAATGTCTGGTAAAGTTACACACCGCAACACTGTAGCTAGATCCAGGAGCCAATTGAGCTGATAAAAAAATATAACATGTAGCAACAACTGTCACACTGACATAGAGAGTCAAAACAATACTGTAAATGTTGCACTATGCAGTCCAATACTGTTGCCTACGAAAAATATCCCATTTTTTTTTATATATGATGGCTAATAGATCATCTAATAGAAGCATATAGATTCAGAAAAATGAATCCAATGATAATATTACAAGTCATAATAAACACGTAATATATTTGATAGACATAAGGAACATATATTAGTGTCTGGAATTGTTACCACAATCTTAAATAATGGTAGAATATGACTGGTAGCAAAAGGGTAAGCAGCAATAAGTAATTCCTGAACAGGCTATAATACCCTGTCCTCCGGGCTAGCGTTAGAACTAGCAGGGTACGTGAATCGAGGGCGGGCTGCGGCTGTGTGTACCCGGAGTGAAGACAGTGCGGCTAAGAGGGACGGAGTAGCAGGTGGTGCGGCTAGCGGTGTGGCGGTGTGTAGTCAAACGGTGACCGGACTGATGAAGATATGGCTGACGAACAGGCACTGGCGGAAGACACATTTCACCCTCATGGGCTTGCTCACTTCCTATCCTGTCACTGTGTAGACCCGGAGTTTATGAACTTTGCGGCGTCGGCTGTCGACCAATCATTTTCATAAGGGTGTGACTTATTGGTGGCTAGGTAAATGGAGGACGAAGCTCTCTTCATATTTGATTATCTCATCATGATAGTAACGCCCCTTTCTGTTAACCGGGCTGATAACAAGAAAATCTTGAAATGGCCAGGGTGATCATGTAACATTAAAAAAAAGAGAGAAATTAAAGATTAAAAAGGTTCAATTACAATGTAAGTGGTATACAAAAAGGAACAACCACATCAATTTGCAAGAAATACATCTTTTTATCTTGGTTGTTTCAGACCATGGGGCATTAATGCTATTAAACAGGTATAGTGCACGAGGAGTAAAAAAAAAACTCCACTTAAGCTGTGATACAGTTATTTGGAAGTCTGTGGTAAGATTAATGCTGTATTTGATTGGCACTTGTCCCTGGTGGTAGGTAAAACTCCTAGATTTAAATATCACATAATTCATACTGAAGTATTGGAACAGCTCTTATAATAAATCAATCAATCAATCAATCGATCAATCAATTCTTGCTAACCACGTGTGTGTGTGTGTGTGTGTGTGTGTGTGTGTGTGTGTGTGTGTTAAAAAGGATATGTGAAAATATACACAAATACCCATATCCAGGAATAAATGAAAAGAAAAGAGAAAAGGAGAGAGGGAGGGAGGGGGGACGGGGATGGTGGGTACAGGGCTCAGTGGTAATGTAAATGATATGTACACATACATATATCTGGAGTGCTAGGGGGAGACATACAGTGTGGGTATATCAAAGCACATGCACACACACACATGTATATGCATATATGCCACTCCACATCCCCCACAACTCCAATTGTGAATGTATCAGTAAAATAGGCGCTATGGTAGTTGTTATCCTAGGCTGCTAGTCCAAAAAATATATATGAAATGTGCTTGAAATATGTGGATCAAATGTTTTACTAGTATTAGGGCTCATTTGCACAGCACTCTATACGCCATAAGGTGCTAATAAAATAAATAAGACAAAAAATTATAACAAAACATATATAATTGATAAAAATAATAAAGAACAGTTATAGGTATACCCACGAGTGATTTAAGTTCATTATGAAGAAGTTATTAACAGTGTACTGGATATAGTATGATTATGTTGTATCAAGGTGTTACTTAAATCAGATGGTGACAAAACCCTGTGGCCATTATTATAGAAAAAAGTGCTAGTACTGGGGTGGAATGTGAAAATGGATATACTGTATTTGTGCTATATAACAGAATACACAAAAGTGAGGATTAAACCTACGAGGTAGGCAAGATATCTGTGCGTTGTGTAATGACGCTGTAGTCATTTGCCCTCCTACCAAGTGGAGGGGAAGTGACAAAAAAGGGCAAGGAAGGGGGATGGGGTGTAGGTGAAATGTGTTAAAACTGTTCAAGCATAAAGAAAAGTGAATTGTGCTGAAACAACTAAAAATGTAGGTGAGCAAAAAAACAAAAAAGAGAGCAGACTTGTCCATATAAAAGGATGTGTGCCTGCCAGGGGAAAAAAAAAACTGGCAAATTGTGAGCGAGAAAGACTGTATGAATATGCAGAAACGCAAAAGAGCTGGCGATAGGGGTCAATAGGCAAAACGAACAAAAGAGTTGTACTTTTATATGATGGATTAACTAAACTAAGCTTGGCCACTGTAACCTAATGAATTTAAATTAATCCAAAAAGGCACTGTAGTTGATATATTCGTTAAGACCTGATGGTTTTAGTCCTCCCAACAGAAATGTCTACTCACTCTCTTTCTTGATCAACTCTCTGCTGAGGTCACCTCCTCTGATTCCTAGACGAATTCTATCTAGTTCAAAGACTTGCATTTCTTCCAGAGAGTCTTGATGTTTAGTATGGTAATGTCGTGCCACTGAGGTGAGTTTTTTGGCTTTAGCTAGATCTGAGGAGGAATTCCGGATTGTGCCCATGTGTTCCAATATCCATGTTTTAAACTTCCTGGTGGTCATACCAACATATCGTAGGTTGCAGCTGCATGTAATACATTAAACTACCCTTTGTGTCTCACAATTGAAAAAGTGTTTAATAGTGACATCTTGTCCCATCCTGTCTTTGACGGAGTTGGTTTTTAAAATTTGTGGACAGGCCTTATACCATCCACATGGAAAGGACCCAGTCACACCATTAGTTCTGGTTGTCTCTCAGGAAAAATGACTTTGTACTATTAGATCCTTAAGATTTCTCGATTTACGTCAGTTCATTTGAAGGTTAGAGTTGAGCAGGGGGGACAAATCCATATCCAAATGTAGTATTGGTAAATTTTTCTGGATTGCGTCCCTGAGGGATCGCCACTCCGGACATAAGGTGCCCACAAATTGAATTTTGGCATTGTCCTTTTTCGTCCTGGGTTTGTCTTGAAAAATGAAGGGCTCCCTTTTCATCTGAAGAACTGAGTGTTGTACCAGTTTAAGAGAGCGATTGCTGTAACCGTGTGCTGCTAGGCGTTTGGATACCTCCTGGCTCTTCTGTTTGTAGACAATATCCTCGGAGCAGTTACACTGGAGTAGGAGGAATTTCCCTTTAGGAATGTTCTCAATAGTGGGGGGAAAATGTGAACTGGTCTGCAACAGAATACTGTTATTTGTTGTTGTTTCCTTACGAAAGAGTTCAGTGGCCAAAGTCCCATCCTCAGTTTTATAAATGCTCAGATCCAGATATTATATCCTTTCTTTACTGATGGTGTGAGTGAGATGGATATTGAAATTGTTGGTATTAAGTCTGTTGATAAAATCAAGCAGAAGTTTCTCTTCACCATCCCAAATGAGGAAGATATCGTCGATGTAACGAAGCCAACTGAGAATATGCTGATTGTGTTCTTGATTATTCTCATTGAACACGGTTAGTTGTTCCCACCAGCCAAGGAATAAATTAGTGTAGGTGGGTGCGCAAGCTGCGCTCATCGCTGTTCCCCTGATTTGTAAAAGAACTGGTCATTGGAGGTGAATAATTTCTTATTAAGCACAAAGCTTAACAGCTCACAAAGAAAATCATTGAATTCATTTTTCTCTTTCATTTCCAAGAAAAATCTAGTGGCTTCAATACCCTGTTGGTGGTCAATGCTCATATAAAGAGCTTCAACATCTAAGGTAGTAATGATCCATTCTTCTTCTAGGTTGACATCATTGATCTTTCGTAGTAAATCTGATGTGTCCCTTAAATAGGAAGGAAGAGAGAGGACATGATACCTTAAAAATAGGTCCAAAAATCTGCTGGGCTGTTCGAGGAGTCCCCATTGCCTGAGACGATTGGTCTCCCAGGTGTTTTTTTGACATCCTTATGGATTTTAGGTAATAGGTAAAAAGTCGGGACTCTTGGATTAGACATAGTAAGGTATCGAGATTCTTGCTGAGTGATGATCCCACTCGACAGAGCCTCTTCTATCATATGGATGTATTTTTTGTGAAATGTAACTGTTGGGTTAAGTGGGAGTCTGTGGTAACAGAATGTGTTGAGGAATTGTTGCTGAGCTTTCTCCAGATACGTACAACTTCATTGGCCATAGGACAATGTTGCGTCCTTTATTTGATGGTTTGACAGTGGTGTCTTTCCAGGATTTAATCTCTAGGAGGGCTTGTCTCTTTCTGAATTTAAGATTTTTCGAGAAACATTGATTCTTGGGTGTGGCTTAGATTTTATCAAATTCTTTAGATACCATATCCAAGATTACTTTAATTTCAGGACTGTTGGTTTCAGGGGGAAAAAAGGATGACTTGTTTTTCCAAGTAGGTCTTTTATTTGGTTAGGGGGTACATCTCTGAGTAGGATTCCAGTTGTAATTGCTCAAGTGTCTGTATTGCTGCCACGTCTTCTTCTGGTAATGGAGACACAGGATTTATTACATCCTCATTGTGAGAGGATTTTGGAAAAAAAAAATGTAACAATAATTTCCTACCAAAAAGCCTTTGTCCCACAAAAACCTACTGAAGGAAAAGGTCGGTGAGAAGGAAAGTCCCTTGGAAAAAAACTCAATTTGTGCATCTGTTAACATTTTGTCGGTGAGGTTAATTAATGATTTGGAGATTATCCGTCATCACCGTTTCCTGTTTTTACGGATCGTGTATTGTGACGTCCAAGGAGTATCCCAGTTTCGGTTGTTTCTTTCAGTTTTTCGTGCCTCCTCTCCTCAGTGGCATCACTAGGGTTGGTGTCACCCGGTGTTGTAACTCGTGGTGTCACCCCCCACCCACCATGGAACTTTTCTCGTATCAGTCCATACAGAAACCCTAAGAGCAGGGGCCAGTGCTAGGGGGTTCGGTGCCCCCTGCAAATGACAAATTTGCGCCCTCCCTCCATATGCAATAAAGGGACAGTGTGTGCCGCAGGCACTTGCTGCAAAAAAGGAGTGTGGTATAACAAGGTAGGGGTGTGACTACCGACCGTACCCCCAATTCAAATTACAACACACAGTAGCACAGTCTTATTCACATTACACTGCACGTAGTGTCCATGATTCATATTGCACAAAATGTTACAACACACAGTAGTGCCCCTTAAACACAATACCCACAGTTGGGTCCCTTATACACATAATACCCACAGTCTGGGCTGGCCACATACACTGATATAATTTTCTTTTAATTAATTTGTAGGCAGCCTTTAAAAAGCACTCTTCAGTGCTGTGTCCCCATTTATTGTTCCCCTGATCACCGGGACTCCTCTGGGGACTCGAGGTCTGGTATGAGTGTCCCCTTTGTCCCCCCTACCGCCGGGCGTCCCCTTTGTCCCCCCTACTACTGTGGGCGTTATTTTCTAAGGGACACTGGTACCATGGGCAGCATGGTACCAGTGTCCCTTAGAAAATAACGCCCACAGTAGTAGTGCCACACATAATGCTCACTCTAGGCGTGCCCCTTACACATAACGCCAACAGTAGTGTCACACATAAATCCCACATCACCCTCCACTTTTATAACCCACCCCTAACATATTTTATGCCCATCAGCCCCCACCAGATATATACTTTTAGCACATCAGACCACCATCCCCTTATATAATGTATGCACATCTACCCCTTATCTATCCTACACTGCCACACACTTTTTTAATGTACCTTTAGTTGGCTGTAGCTTGGGGCAGTTCTTCAAGGAACGCAGCAGGTTGCTTCAGGCAGCACAGTGCTGGATGTAGCTCCAGCCAGGAACATAGAGATGCAGGGAGCCAGGTACAGCCGAGACCAGGGCTGTGTTCTGCTACATTATCAACATACAAGTTCTACCGCGGGCGCCCGGCAATGCTGCTTGTATCAGCTGACATTGTGGGTGGAGGAATCGGCCTGGCTGCACTACCCATCCCGCGAGCTTCCCCATCTACTGTCAGCGCGGACAGTCACTCAGGCTACGCTGCTTGTTAGGCAGAGTTAGCTCTGTGATAGCGGAGGAGGAGGGGGGGGCGTGTAGGGGTGCGGCGGGAGTGCATCCTGTCATCTGAGGGGGTTGAGTGCAGAAATGAGTGCAGCTCATGGTGACACTTGAGGTGCTCACTTTGCTGCAGCACAGCAGCCAGGTCCTTCCTCTTAACAATACGAAGCAGCACTGAATGAAGTCTCCCCCATTTGTCCCTCCCAGAATGGCATGCGGTGCCGGCGTGCATGATGACGTCACAAGGAGTGACGTACAGGACTGAGCACCCGGCATTGTTCCAGGGAGATTGCGGCAGTACGGACCTGGCGGCTCCGCTGCGGCGTACAGGCAGGCGGGTGTCTGACGTACGGAGTACTGAATTACATGAGTCGGCGGGGGTGCAGGAGATTGGTGTCGGGGAGGAGTGGGTGCCGCCACAGACAATTCAGTGGTTGGAATAGGGGTGCGTGTGTGCAGCTCGTTTTGGTGTCACCCCATGGTAGGATGACACCCGGGTGCGGGCCGCACCCCCCGCACCCCCCTCATGACGCCACTGCCTCTCCTTGTCTTCCTCTTATTTTGTTTCTGTCCTTTGTGCGATGGCCTCTTCCTAAAAAAAGATCCTCACTGTAGTCTCGTCTGTGCTGAAGTGATCCACCACTTGACTGTTCTGTAGAGGAGTCCTCAGTGTAGGAGAATTCTATTTCATAGGAGCTAATCTCTTCTCTCTGTTGTACCCCTCTGTCATGTGCTTGGCGAAAATTCCACTTAAAGACATTCCCCTGAGAGAAATCTTTCTTGTCCCTGTAAAATTTGTTCCTCTTTCGATCAATTACTGTATAGTTGTTTCATAGATCTCCAAATCTTTCTTATGTTTTTCAAACATTGTTTGAAAGGTGGTGTCCTTCTCCCATGTCTTAAAATTTTTGCCTAATTCTTCGATTCCTTTTTCCGCCTGATCCAATACCAGGTTGTCATGTTTAATTAGTATTAGTATAAGCTCTTGGGAACATTTCAACAAAGTTGATTCCCACTCAGCTTTCAGGTTTTCAGTTGCTAAGGGGAAAGAGGGAAAAACCCTGGGTCGTAGACCCCGAGGGGAAAGTTTGTGTTTGTTGTAATTTTCCAAGGTGGTAATATCCAAGGTCAGTCTAATTCTCCTTAGTAATGTTTTTTGTAATTGAGACAGCTCTGACCTCCAATCTCCAGGCGTATTAGTTGTTTTATATGTGTCTGAGAAGATATCATCATAGTCCTCTAGGTTCCTACGTTTAGAAAGTAGTTTGGTCTTTAGAGAGAATGTCGTCATCTTTATTGACAAAATGTTTGATCACACCTTACAGAATAAAATTAATATAGACAACTGTATGGGAAAAGAGATCCCCACAAAAAAAGAAGGAAGATGATGAGAGGATACTGTATGGTCGTGCTAGGTATGGAAACTGATCTAAATCAGTGTAACAGATTCGTATAGGAATAGTGGGGGATACCGCACTTGACCTGAGATATTATGCTATCAGCAAAAAAGGAACCAAATATACTTAAATACTATGGATAAATTCCCATGATTTTATGTATTGGTGGTGCACCCTTAATCAGTGTTATACATAACAATTGAAATGGAAGGGACTTCCGGTTCCAGTCTGGATGAGATAGGGAGCCCGCTGTGAGAGCTCCGTCCCTGCCACCCCATAAACTACCTTTTCTAGGCCATTCACGGCCTCCATAAGTCCCAGGACCGGACCCACTGCCTCCGCGATCGCGATGTATCGCTTTGTGACCCCCATGACGCCCATGGTCTCAGCACCTCAGCCTCCAGTTGGTGCCTCGGCGCGACTGGAGAAATGCAGTACAGCTGGGAACTTGGCACCAGATGCCGCCTCAGAAGCGCTAACTCCCGCACACAAAAAAACGGCTGCAGACTTCACGGGCTCCACTGCCTCCCAGGTATGCTGCGTACCAGATGCCCCTGTCACATATGGCGATGTGGTGGAGGCCATTAAAGCCACCATGGCCCCCCTCCTCTCCCAGGCAGTGTCAGATATCACACAGCAGCTGCAGCAGTTAACTTAGCATGTCACTTTCACGGAATCTCAACTGCACACTGCTGATCACGATACAGAGGGTCTGCACCGTTCTGTAAAAACACTAACATCTGAAAATTACCAAATTTGGAATAAATTAGAAAATATCGAGAACAGATTGAGAAGAAATTATATACACCTGGTGGGGTTACCAGAATCGATCAAAGGCACTGCATTAGCTCACTTTACGCGGATCACCCACCCGTCATTATTGGGCATTGAACAGGAATGTCAGGATCTTGTGATTGAATGAGTTCATCGAGTGGGACCGATCCCTACCCCAAATAGGCCGCGGCCACGTGTAACTCTCTTTCGCTGCCTAAATTACCTCCACAAGGTAGCGTTTTGGTCAGCTTCCCGTAGAATGAAGAATATACAATGGGATGGGAATAGGCTATTTATTTTCCAGGACTACTCAGTGGAGTTGACCAGGGCCCGGAAAGCATTTTCCCCCATTAGCTTGTGTCAGAGGGCCGCAAATTTGGCCTGTTATACCCTGCACGTTTACTCCTATATGAGGGCACTTCCCACAAAGACTTTTTGTCTCTAGCTGATGCCGCTGCTTACCTATGCAACCTCTCTAGAAATGATCACTCAGATATATCTAACCCTCCTGCAGCTTCACTACCACTTTGTGCTCGTTCTCTCCTCCTCTAGTTTGCTGTGTTCATGAACTTCCTCAATTCTTATTTTTTTGGATATAAGCTACAGACCCCATATCTCCCATTTCTGGACTACTCAGCTTTAGTTCTCATCTTGAACACTAACCTGTCCCTCCATGTCCTCCCACATTTGGAATACAACGTCGTGGTTTCTACCTAATGACTTGAACCCCCCTTCTCAAGTTTACCTGTCCTGGGAATATTCCCATTTTCTTATTGCAGGTTTCATTGTCATATGACTCGTTACTGGCAGCCTGGAATCCTCTCGCAGGTTTTATACCCCCCTTCTTTCTTACAGGTCTTTTTGGCTGATAGGCAGTCCGCCCCGGAACGCTTTCCATTTTTCTTTTTTTGATATGTTACGGTCCTATGATTCTCTATTAATATGTTTACATGGTGGGGTGGCCGGATGGAGCACCCTACTCTCTTGCTCGGTTAATAGCATCCATGTATGGGCTGGATAAAGGCTTGCAGCTCTCACATGCCTGCTTGCTGGAAGCAATGGGCTTTACTTATTGTTTTCTATTTAATCTGGTTATCTCTGATATTGATTAGCTGTGTACAACTGCTTATTTCTATGTTCTCTCCTACTCCCCTTGTCTGTGTCTCTTTCCTCCCCCCACTCCCTCCCACTCCCCTCCATTGCAGAGCATTAAGTATTCGTTATATGTTGGAGTCAGGCACCATCCTTTTGCACTCTCTCCTGAATAATGCCTGATTTAACAGTGGGGCCATGGAATGTTGGAGGCTTCAACTCCCCAGCAAAAAGACGTAAAGTATTACTTTATCTTACTAAACAGCATATAGACTTGGCATTTCTCCAGGAAATGCATCTCTGGAAGAAACTGCAAAACTGGCTCACTTAAATTGGCAGGTGTTGGGTTCCAGTGCATTTAATTCCAAAGTAAGAGGGGTAGTAATACTGATCAAACGTCATTTATCATATGACATTATGTCCTCCATAGTGGACCCACAGGGCCGTTATGTTATTTTGTCAGTAAATATTCAGAATAAGCTTTACTTATTGTGCAATGTCTATGCCCCTAATGTGTATGCAGAATCCTTTTTTCAAGTGTTATTGGCTAAACTGTGTCCGTTGCTTTCAGACCCATTAATATTTTGTAGTGATCTCAACTTAATTTCCTCTCCTTATTTAGACAGATCTCACGCCCCAACAATACCACTCTACTCCCCATAACCGGCAATTATACCTAGATGCTAAGACACATTTTGATGAATTTCTGAAACTGATGGGAGATAAATACCTCTTTTCTGTAAATTATAAATATTACAAGTTTGGTAATAAAACAGGGAAATTGATGACAGACTTACTTAATGGTTCATGCCCCCCGATAGTCACCCGCCCGTTACGTACCACTTCTGGTGTATTAACCACTACTAATCAGGAAATTGCTGAGACCTTGAAATCCTTTTACCAGGGTTTATATTCGACCTTCTCCCCATCTCCCTCTGTAGAATCACTAGAAGGCTCCCCCTGGGCACCTGCTTTTTGGGACAACCTTCCTCTCCCACGTCTCCCCACTTCCATGGTACAAACGCTCCTAGATCCTATTTCAATAGAAGAAGTCCATCGCATCATAGGTTTATATGGTCGTGACAAGGCCCCTGGTCCTTATGGTTTCAGTGCGGACTTCTATAAAATCCTGCTCCCTCATTTAGGTGATACTCTGGTCAAAGTGTTAAATACCTTATTGTTCTCCCCATCACTCCCTCCCCATTTGAACACGGCAATACTGAAAATGCTACCAAATCCGGAAGAGACCTTTCACTTCCCGGTTCCTACCGTCCTATTTCACTCCTCAATCTTGATTATAAATTACTTACCAAAATTTTGGCAGATCGTATTAAACTTTTGCTTCCCCATATTCTTCATACGGACCAGACCGGATTCATAACGGGACGACATTCAGAAATTAATGTCCGTCGAGTACTCTCGGCGATCCACATCTCCAACAATCTACCCCCTTCTGACCTCCCACTAATCCTCTCCCTAGATGCTGACAAAGCATTCAACATGGTTGAATTGAATCACCTATTCGTCACACTCTCCCATTTTGGCTTTCCAGACCCATTTATCTCGCTTCTAAAGTTTTTATATACTGACCCCCAAACTATGGTATCTTGTAATGGTGTTCTCTATTCCACTTTCATGATCGGTCGAGGCACCAGACAGGGTTGCCCCCTGTCCCCCTACTCTTCGCAATAGCCCTGGAGCCTCTGGTGATTGCTCTTAGACAGTCGGAGAGGTTTTCTGGAATCCGATTGGCTGGTGTTGATCTCCGTCTAGCACTCTTTGCGGATGACATGTTGTTATTTGTCACCAACCCGGCCTCCTCTATCCCTGAAATTCTTGGACTTATTGGAGCTTTTGGGGAGCAGGCAGGTTATAAGATCAACATCACCAAATCGGAGCTCCTTCCTTTGGGAAACTCTCTATGATCTTAGCACTTCTCTTTCTGATATCTCTTTCCAAGTCGCCCGTTCCAAAATCACTTACTTAGGGATCCAGATTCTGACGAAGTTAACTAAACTGTATGAGGAGAACTTCACCCCCATGTTAACCCGTATCGCAACTCTACTTGATAGCTGGAAATTGCTTCCATTGTCGCTCCTAGGTAGAGTAGCTGTTCTTCAAAGTATCATGTTCCCTAAGTTATTTTATCTAATCAAATGCTCCCACTTAGCCTATTGAAGGACTTAAAATTTTTACACTCCATAATGACAAAAATGTTATGGAAAGGTAGGAAACCATATATAGCATTACATAAACTTATGGCACCTAAAACGGCGAGTGGGATAGGTATATGGGATGGGATATTATGTCTCTTCTTGAATGATAGTTGATAAGGGAATAGGGAGGAGTATATCCCTTTGGATCAGGAAGTATACAACACAGTGGAACGCATTTGAGCATATGGAACACACACAGGAAAAGGAAGTTATGGCTGGATGTCCTATATAGCTGATGAATGGAGACGGAGTGAGTATTCTGCAATCCTGACGAAGCCTTTTACAGGTGAAACGTGTCGATCACAGAGAACATCGATCCCGAGCAACACTGTGTAGCGCTACAGGCAGCGTGCACGGGACTTCCGCCGGCGGACTCTGGGCTCCGTCCATCAGTGCTGGAAAGTATACAGCTAGGGAGCTTTCCCCTCGGAGAGACATACTTGGATTGGGACGTTTCTATAAGGTATTCCCCCATTTGGAAAAGAACTTTGTATAGTGCAATACAAGTGACTGTATGTATGCACGTAATTGTGACTGGAGGGACCACTATCAGTAACAGCGTCTGGTGTTTTCAGGATACCAAAAATATACACAAAAGATTGGCGCTCTACAATACACACACTATATGTGGTTGGATTCAGACGGGTTTAACAGGAGACCTGTGTTTAGAATCAATTGAATGTAACGGCACAGCTGATTAAGATTTACTAATTAACAAGGTATATATACCAAGGCTAGCCATGATCTGCTTATTCATTTCCTTCTGATGAAACGGCCAGCGTTGTGGGCCGAGAAACGCGTTAAGGTACTCCTTTGAAGGACCTCATTTGGACTGCTATATTCTCCTGACACCCTGTGAGCCGCATGCATCGAGTGGACCGTAGCCGCAATTAATACGGACTTTTCCACCAGCGGCCGGAGAATCTGCTGCTCCAGTCTTTTTACACTGTTGCATATCCAGACTTGTACAGCATCTTTCAGCAGAATTAAACAACCGTGTTCATCTGGATGGTTCACCGGTGATGAGACCAGCTGTACGTTCACTGCACAGAGCCGCTGCAAACCCGGCTCAGTACAGCGCCTTTGACGGAGAGGCTTCTACATCAGGTGATATACCACAAAGTGAATTTGACCATCACTATCCATTTGCCACATAATACTACAGCACGGTTGTCCGCAAGTCCAGTACTGGGACACTCTCTACCAATGAGATTCTATTGTGTATAAGGAGGACAGTGACTTATAACAGAGGCACTTTTCATCAGTCTCCTTTTTACAATTATTTCAGCTCGTGGACGCACGGCTGATTTTCATGAAGCATTAATGCAGCCCTAACTAGGGTTTATTAAAGATTTTTTATTTATATTTGTTCAGGAGATATGGCAGTCTCGTTTATATTTATATAATATCAATTGTTTATTCTTAGGCTAGTTCATGTACTGCATTTTTATGTGGATGACATATTAATATTTTAAATAAAACAATATATTGGATTCATTCTGCGCTCCCACTCTTTCTGTTTTCAGGATACAGCTGAGAGCAATCCTATTTAGGATTATCTCTGGAAGTAATATCAGCAGGGATTGATGCATTTGTTATAGAGGGAATAAGTCGCAGATTAGCGCGTCCCATCTATCAGAACGATTCACATTTAACTCATGTACTGGGGACCACCAAAGTACTGTGGGGCATAATTATTTATCCATCATCTACCTCTATCCATATATGTTTTATGTTTGTTGTTGTTACGTCCTTGTTTACCGGTAATAGGTAGTCACACGTTGTACATATTGATGTGGTTTTTAGCCAGAAACCTTATTTCATTTGAATGATTTAATAAAATAGAAATCAAAGGAATTGGAAATACAAAATAAGTGTATTTAGTTTTTATTTTATCCTTTGTATTCTGTACTGTGCGCTGGGGAAAAATCTCTTGTGTGTTTGGGATCCCAGATTATGTTTCCTACTCTCTAGCCTCCTTATTTTGCTGTGCTGCTGACTGGCTGTTTGGCAGAAGCCTTTTCACAGACCCTGCCCTGGATGAGGTACTTTTTTATCCTTATGCGCCTGGAGCTCTTTTGTTATCCAAAGTCTCCTCAATCCTGACTCACATACTCCACAACCCTCTTTTCCATGATATCTAAAATGCTGAGAATACTTTGCACAAAAAAATTCATTGTAGCCCTCTGACAGCTCCATGTATCCCATTGTGGGGCAATCCTGCATTTCCCCCCTCCCTCACAAACTCTGATTTTCTGGTCTGGAAGGTGAAGGGTTTGAAGGACTCTTCAAAAGTATTTGATCCTGTGGGCTCTCTCTTACAATTTACAATCCTTCAAGAGAAGTTTAATTTTCTACACTTGCACTTTTACATGTATTTGCAAGTTCGTCATTATCTCAGCTCGGTTATGCCTATTCAGATACTTCCTGGGGTAATTTTGAACTTGTCCAATTCTTTGCAGATTTCTCTGAATGCTCATGAACAGGGTCCTACACACAGTAGACAGCTTTGTAACGCTCTTATGTCGATTACCATGGACATCAGATGGGACAAACTCTTATCCCAATGGAATAAAGACATACCACACCGCACAGATCACCGCCAACTTAGTACTCATTCATGGCCGGTTCTAGACCCCACCCCCACCCCCGAGATGGCAAAATAGGGTTAGTGCGCTCCGAAGGGGTGCGCAAAAATTGGGGGCGTGGCTTCAGAGGAAAGGGGCGTGGTCAGTTTTGCTCCCTGTAGTTTTGCCCCCTGTAGTTTTGGGCACCCTGTAGAGCTGTGCCCACAGTTGATGTGTTGTGAACCCTGCAGCTGTGCCCCCAGTAGCTGTTGTGCCCCCAGTAGCTGTTGTGCCCCCAGTAGCTGCTGTGCCCCCAGTAGCTGCTGTGCCCCCTGCAGCTGTGCCCCCATAAGTTGTTGCCCCAATAGTTGTGCCCCCTGCAGCTATGCCCCCATTAGTTGTAGCCCCAGTAGTTGTGCCCCCTGCAGCTGTGCCCCATTTGTTGTGCCCCATGCAGCTGTGCCCCAGTAGTTGTGCCCCCTGCAGCTGTGCCCCTGCAGCTCTGCCCCCGTTAGTTGTGCCCCCTGCAGCTGTGCCCCATGCAGCTGTGCCCCCATTAGTTGTGCCCCCTGCAGCTGTGCCCCCATTAGTTGTGCCCCTGCAGCTGTGCCCCCATTAGTTGTGCCCCCTGCAGCTGTGCCCCCATTAGTTGTGCCCCCTGCAGCTGTGCCCCCATTAGTTGTGCCCCCTGCAGCTGTGCCCCCATTAGTTGTGCCCCCTGCAGCTGTGCCCCCATTAGTTGTATAAAAAATACTTACCAGCCCCGTTCCTGTTCCCGACCAGGGAACTGTCTCCGCCGCCGGCGCCACTTCTCTGATCTATGGGAGAGACGTCATGACGTCTCTCCCATAGCGCTGTACAGAAAGGTCCTCTCCGCGAAAGGAAACTAGACGCTACCGGTGCCAAAAAAAAATATTTTTAACTTATTGGCTCTCTGTTTCCTTTCTAAAACTTATGTAAGTTCATGGGAAACTATTACACATCTTATATTTTTATAGGAAGTGAGCTCAGGTCAATGTCGAGTCTGGAGTTAAATATTTTTACAAGAAATGGGGCCTTTACATTGACTCACGGGACCTGGCCACACAAACCCATATTTTTAAGGTATTCAAACACACTGAATAGTTTCTTCATAGACGGCTCTTAGAAGCCTCCACACTCTGACCCTTCTAGTTGCAGATTTCTGTTCCTCATATTTTTTACAACTGTGGTACTGGATTTACACCTCCATTTTTACAGATTGAATGTAAAGCTAGGGGATTCCTCTCCAGCCCCCTCCCTTCCCTCCTTGTGTGTGCTCCCTTCTTACCTCACCCTTCTGCCCTCCTCTTTTTCTTCTATAAAAGTTATTTGTATATTATGATTTGTTGACTAGGTATGATTGCAGACTGTCTGATTGCTATAGTTACCTGTCAAGGTTCAGGACTATACTCCCTTGCGGTTATTGCCTGCTTTGAGTGTCTATTTCTACACTGTTACAGATAGTTTGTCAGCTAGTTTCTATAGAAATAATGATTTGCAATCTCATTGTTCATTACGCATCAGTCATTGATCATTTTGGTACTTTACTACTATAATTCTGTAATATTGTTTTAGCTATTTTTATACCGCTCCTTAGCACTGAGCCTTGATGATTTTGCTTGCTATATCAATGCCTGTTGTCTTTGTCGCTCCCACATTCTGTAAATGTATCCTGACTGAACGTCTCTACCTTCATACTTATATTATGATGTGAAAATCAATAAACAGATTTTTAAAAAAAAAAACAATTGAAATGGAAGAAGATGACTCTTTTGTGGGTGCACACTAAAAGTAGTCAAGACAACTAAAATGTTGATATATTAAAACATAAAGGTTTACTAATACATAGTTAAAATAAAACAGTTGGTGTATCCAATATGAATATGGCAATGACAAGCAAGTAAACAATTTTTTTTTAAAAATCATAATCATTGCTACCTTAGATGTTGAAGCTCTTTATATGAGCATCGACCACCATCAGAGAATTGAAGCCACAAGATTCTTCTTGGAGATGAAAGAGAAAAATGAATTCAATGATTTTCTTTGTGAGCTTTTAAGCTTTGTGCTTAAGAACTTCTTCACTTTCGATTACCAGTTCTTTCTACAAATCAGGGGAACAGCGATGGGCGCAGCTTGTGCACCCACCTATGCTAATTTAATCCTTGGCTGGTGGGAACAACTAACCGTATTCAATGAGAATAATCAAGAACACACTCAGCATATGCTCAGTTGGATTTGTTACATCGACGATATCTTCCTCATTTGGGATGGTGAAGAGAAACTTCTGCTTGATTTTATCAACAGACTTAATACCAACAATATCAATATCCATCTCACTCACACCATCAGTAAAGAAAGGATATAATTTCTGGATCTGAGCATTTATAAAACTGAGGATGGGACTTTGGCCACTGAACTCTTTTGTTAGGAAACACAAGAAATAACAGTATTCTGTTGCAGACCAGTTAACATTTTCCCCCCACTATTGAGAACATTCTTAAAGAGGAATTCCTCCGACTCTGGCAATATTGTCTACAAACAGAAGAGCCAGGAGTTATCCAAATGCCTTAGAGCACGCGGTTACAGCAATCGCTGTCTTAAACAGGCACAACACTCTGTTCTTCAGATAATAAGGGAGCCCCTCATTTTTCAAGACAAACCCAGGACGAAGAAGGACAATGCCAAAATTCGATTTGTGGGCACCTTCTGTCCGAAGTGACGATCGCTCAGGGACACAATCCAGAAACATTTACCAATTCTACATTTGGATATGGATTTGTCCCCCCTGCTCGACTCTAAACTTCAAATGAGCTGACGTAGATCGAGAAATCTCAAGGATCTAATAGTACAAAGTAATTTTTCCCGAGAGACAACCAAAACTAATGGTGTGACTGGGTCCTTTCCATGTGGATGGTGTAAGGTCTGTCCACAAATTTTAAAAACTACCTCCGTCAAAGACAAGATGGGACAAGATGTCACTATTAAACACTTTTTCTATTGTAAGACACAAGGGGTAGTTTACTGCATTACATGCAGCTGCAACCTACGATATGTTGGTATGACCACCTGGATGTTTAAAACACGGATATTGGAACACATGGGCACAATCCAGAATGCCTCCTCAGATCTAGCCAAAAAAAACTCACCCCAGTGGCACAACATTACCATACTAAACATCAAGACTTTCTGAAAGAAATGCAAGTCTTTCGACTAGATAGAATTTGTCTAGGAATCATTGGAGGTGACCTCAGCAGAGAGTTGATCAAGAAAGAGAGTGAGTGGATCTTTCTGTTGGGAGGACTAAAACCATCAGGTCTTAAGGAATATATCAACTACAGTGCCTTTTTGGAATAATTTAAATTCATTGGGTTACAGTGGCCCAGCTTAGTTTAGTTAATCCATCATAAAAAATACAACTCTTTTCTTCGTTTTGCCTGTTGACCCCTATCGCCAGCTCTTTTGTGTTTCTGCATATTCACACAGTCTCTCGCTCACAATTTGCCAGGTTTTTTCCCCTGGCAGGCACACACCCTTTTATATGGACAGGTCTTCTTTTTTTTTGCTCACCTACATTTTTAGTTGTTTCAGTACAATTCACTTTCCTTTATGCTTGAACAGTTTTAACACATTTCACCTACACCCCATCCCCCTTCTTTACCCTTTCTTTCACTTCCCCTCCACTTGGTAGGAGGGCAAATGACTACAGCGTCATGACACAATGCACAGATATCTTGCCTACCTCGTAGGTTTAATCCTCACTTTTGTGTATTCTTTTATATAGCACAAATATATCCATTTTCTCATTTCCCACCCCAGTACTAGCACTTTTTCTATAATAATGGCCAGAGGGTTTTGTCACCATCTGATTTAAGTAACATCTTGATACAACATAATCATACTATATCCAGTACACTGTTAATATCTTCTTCATAATGAACTTAAATCACTCGTGGGTATACCTATAACTATTCTTTATTATTTTTTATCAATTACTGTATATATGTTTTGTTATTATTTTTTGTCCTATTCATTTTATTAGCACCTTATGGCATATAGAGTGCTGTGCAAATGAGCCCTAATAATAGTAAAACATTTGATCCACATTTTCGAGCACATTTCATATATATTTTTTGGACTAGCAGCCTAGGATAACAACTACCATAGCACCCATTTTATTGATACATTCACAATTGTAGTTGTGGGGGATGTGGAGTGGCATATATGCATATACATGTGTGTGTGCGCATGTGCTTTGATATACCCATATGTCTCCCCCTAGCACTCCAGATATATGTATGTGTACATATCATTTACATTACCACTGAGCCCTGTACCCACCGCCCCCGACTTGTAATATTATCATTGGATACATTTTTCTGAATCTACATACCTATATTAGATGATCTATTAGCCATCATATATTCATTTTTTTGGGATATCTTTCGTAGGCAATAGTATTGGACTGCATAGTGCAACATTTACAGTATCGTAATGACTCTCTATGTCAGTGTTACAGTTGTTGCTACATGTTAGATTTTTTTTATCAGCTCAAATGGCTACTGGACACTGGCATTTCTATAATGGGTGCGGTGCACATGGGCCCCTGAGTCCAGAGGGGGCCCAAACTGCACACACTGCATCCATTTTTTTAATGCTCACCTCTCTGGAGTCCCACACCGACATCACTGGCGCTGTTAAAACCCCGTGAAAATGGTGCAGCGGCCATTTCACGGAGTTCTGTGCATGCACAGTAGAGAAATCTCTGGGAAAATTGCCTCCGCGCCATTTTCCCAGAGATCTGTGCATGTGCAGTAGAGTCTGAGCCCTCTAGAGCTCAGACTCTACAGCGCTCCTGAAGAGAGGAGGAGGCAGCACACGGGCCTCCTCCTTTCTTAAAGCACCCCTGCTACTGGACCTAGCTACAGTGTTGCGGTGTGTAACTTTACCAGACATTTAGGATTCGTAATATCATTTTCAGCCAAACCGTGTGCACCTTACTTACGTGATATATAGTAATTATTGGGTGGCGGTGATTCTATATTAATCTGTGACAATTGTGTCAAGTATCAATTTTTTCTGAATCAGTTCTGATCTGCAGTTATGATCAGATACAAACATATATTTTCTCCTTTTCTCTTTTTCTTACTGGTGCTCTGGACTCTCACCAGCGATTCATAGGTAACAGCTGTTTTACCCCAATACCCTTTGTCTAACGCTGGCAGCAGATCCACTCTAACCTTCACCTAAGTATGCTTATTTTCTATGTGAACTCTCATCAGTGACCCCAGAGTGAAAATGGTATTTGTACCCCTACTATCATACCACACCGTAAACGCCCGATTCCATTTAAATCTTGGAAGCGAAGCAGTGTCGGCTTGGTCAGTACTAGGGTGGATGCTCTGAGCCTAACTCTGACAGCAGATTCACCTTCTTTTTTCTGCCGACTCCATTTTCTATAACTAACATAATGTACCGTTCAGCTGTGATTATCCATTATATTGGTTCATTTTGTGATTTGTTCATTGCCAATTCCTAGTTATTTGCACTATTTATCCATATTTATATGACAGTCAATATGTCTGCAGGTTTGCACAATACTTATCAATGGTCTCGGTGACTGGTACTGACTACTAATAATATTTACTTGGTCCCCCTATATAGGGTAATACCAGCATTAGCTAATCAATGAGAGACTGCTCATGTGATGATTTTAAAAAAATTATGTTAATTTGTTTGTCATTGCCATGTTCATATTGGATACACCAACTGTTTTATTTTAACTATGTATTATTAAACCTGTATGTTTTAATATTTCAACATTTTAGTCATCTTTTGACTACTTTAAGAGTGCACCCACAAAAGAGTCTTCTTCCTCTTCCATTTTAATTGTTATGTATAACACTGACTCAGGGTGCACCACCAATACATAAAATCATGGGAATTTATCCATAGTGCTTGATAATTATGACTCCTAAAATTATCAAATCAGGCGCTCTGATATAAGGCACAAAATAAAGCTGTTGGTTACCCAATTTATATAATAGAATTGATATACTGATATCTATATACTTATAGCTGCTCCCACATGAGTATTCTGCGATACTCAAATAGATACAAAGTAATTGTGAAACAGGCAATATCACAAGAGAGCGCTAGATACCGATCATTACTATATAAACATTTTATTCAATCACATAAAATAAAAGCATAAAAAATGCAATGCATATTTTCATAAAAAAATTATTCCCATTGCTGATATTATTTACACGCTGCCATATACTGTATCCCAATTGTATATTGCACAGATGTCCACATCCAAAAGACAAGTGTGGCTGGTTCGCTCCAAAGCAAATTATAAAGTCCCAATTTGTTTTAGGGAATGTGAATGGTGTTCACTAGATGGTGAATGTTCAGCTGTATAAACGATGGGCGCTATGCTACTACCTCCCCCGTCCGCCAAACAATTTTGTGCTCACCACTTATTCCTTAGATTCTCATGTGAGGCTGGCTGTCAGTCATGCGGAATCCGTTGTGGTTGGTGGAAGCGGCGGTGTTCTATTCAGTTCACCGGGGAGGGAGGGCGCCATTCGTAGCTGCAGAATTCAGGCAGTTTGCCGTGTGCTGGAGTCCAGACTGTGGTGCTGTAATTGTGTAGATCTCAGGGAAAAACGGCAGCGTGAGATGTCCTTAACATGTTTCTCTGTGAAAATCAAACCACGGTTTCACCAGAAGGTAAAACAGTGCAGAGGAGAGCTCTATTTAAGCTCCAGGGTAACCAATCATAGAAGCATTGTGATTGCAGGTTCTCAGGTGCTTGTTCACAGGTGTCTCGATTAGTTAATCAGCAGGTGTTTTATGCTGTTAATGGACCAGGTTTCACTCACCATACTTAACATTTTATATATTCACCAATGCACGGATAAACTGTATATATAGAGCTGTAGGAAACACAACTTATCACATTTCATATATAATAAATATATACATATATAATCATTTGTAAAATCATTTATAAGAATTATATGGAGAAACATAGGAGTGTTGATGTTTTCATTGTTAATTATGATCTTTTAGCTATAAGGGTCAGAAAAATCTTGCCAATTTCTGAGGTCCTGGTGGCTAGTGGGCAAATCCCCTGCATCTATCAGCGGCTCAACCAGTGTTCGAATCCCACTCAGGGAAAATTAGTGATAATTTTTAATATTAATATCTATAATCACTATTTCCATATTTAGGAGAATCATTTTAGTTCTGAATACCTATGTATTATTAAACCTTTATGTTTTAATATTTCAACATTTTAGTCGTCTTTTGACTACTTTAAGAGTGCACCCACAAAAGAGTCTTCTTCTTCCATTTTAATTGTTATGTATAACACTGACTCAGGGTGCACCACCAATACATAAAATAATGGGAATTTATCCATAGTTTTTAAGTTTATTTGCTTCCTTTTATGCTGATAGCATAATATCTCAGGTCAAGTGCGGTATCCCCACTATGCCTATACCTTTTCAGCAATTGTTGGCGGGTCCTTCAGTCTGGATCAGATGTCAACACTTGCTCCTGACTGCCCTGTATCACCGCCAGCGGGTTGGCTAGGAAATCTTATCCTTTTCCTTGCAGCCCCAGTTGCAGGAGAAAATGAAGGAGGAGCTGTTGACGGTTCACGTTCCGCTTGAGTTGACAATTTTCTCACCAGCAGGTCTTTGCACCTTTGCAGACTTGTGTTTGCCGGAAAGAGAGATACAACGTAGGCTTTAAACCTAGGATTGAGCACCGTGGCCAAAATGTAGTGCTCTGATTTCAACAAATTGACCACCCTTGAATCCTGGCAAAGCAAATGAAGGGCTCCATCCACAAGTCCCACATACTGAATTGCTCAGTCTTAGCTCCTCCTTCAATTTTTCCACTGCTTCTGCAAAAGCCTGATGAGGGGAATGACCTGACTCAAGCTAGCAGTGTCTGAACTGACTTCACTTGTGGCAAGTTCGAAGGGTTGGAGAACATTGCACAAGACAGAAATCATTCTCCTCTGCACTTGAGTCAGGTGTATTCCCACTCCTTTGCCTAAATCGTAGGTGGATGTATAGGCTTGAATGGCCTTTTACTTCTCCTCCATCCTCTGAAGCATAAAGAGTGTTGAATTCCACCTCGTTATTACCTCTTGCTTCAGGTGATGGCAGGGCAGGAGTGTTTGCTGGCACTCCAGTCTTCAGCACACAGTCACTGAATGTCGAAAGTATCCTGCAATTTTTCTGGCCACCAACAGCATCTCCTGCACGCCCCTGTCATTTAAAAAAAACAATAATAATTCTGCACCACCAAATTAATTGAATGTGCAAAACATGGGACATGCTGGAATTTGCCAGGATGTATTGCACGCACAATATTGGTGGCGTTGACAGATATCACAGATCCCTAGGAGAGTGGGGTAAGCTATTGTGCGATGATGTCCCTCAGTTTCTGCAAGAGGTTGTCAGTAGTGTGCCTCTTACGGAATCCGGTGATACACAGCGTAGCCTGCCTAGGAACGAGTTGGTGTTTGTGAGATGCTGCTACTGGTACCGCTGCTGTTGTTGCTGCGGGAGGCAATGTATCTACCCAGTGGTTTTCACAGTCATGTAGTCCTTAGTTTGCCCTGCTCCACTTGTCCACATGTCCGTGGTTAAGTGGACTCTGGGTATAACCACATTTTTGAGGACACTGAGGACACTTTTCTTAATGTCCCTGTACAGTCCGGGAATCGCTTGCCTATTGAAGTGTAATTTAGACAGGATTTTGTACTGGGGACAAGGTACGCCCATCAACTGTCTAAATCCCACTGCACTAATGGCGGATACGGGATGCACGTGTCACGTCTAGCAGAGTTTGAGGATCCGGCAGCTGAGATTTGCCCAAGAAGGTAGCAGGCTGTAGAAGAACAAGATGAGGGGATTGGATATAGTTCCTTTGCATGGGACACGGAGCAATGAAGGACGTAGGCGGGGTTTGAGAGTCAATGGAAAGTATTTATTATGTACAGAGCTGAGGTAGAGAACTGAGGTTGGTGAACGGTGACTTAAGAACGTAGTTGTAGACTAAGAACTGCGGAACTGTGAGTGAGGGTAAAAACGTGGCTGAAGACAAGAACCGTGGACTGTGACTTATAAGATGAGACTGCAGATGAAGAGCTGAGAACTGTGGACGGTAGTTTGGGTCGTGGCTGGAGACTGAAAACTGTAGACTGTGGCTAGAAAGATGAAGCTGGAGATAACGAGCTGAGGACTGTGAACGGTGGTACGAGGATTTGGCTGGGAGCAAGAATCTGCAGACTGTGGCTTGGAGGACGAGGCAAGAGACCCGGGGTCATCCGTGCCCAAAGGGTCTTACTGGACCGGGTTTTCCAAGAGTGTCTCCACGGATAGCAGCAGGCTAGGGATGAATACAGCAGGAATCCTGGGAGCACAGGCTAAAGCACCTACAACAGGGTTGTAACTTGAAGCACTGGCATCCCTGTCCTAAACCAGCCCCCTTTTATAGGAAGACGTCTCCCTGGATTGGCTGGAAAACTAGGAACAAGAATTATGTCAGAAACTTGGTCTCCAATATGGCGGCGCCCAGTAATGCAGACCTTTTCAGACAACATGCTGCTCACTGCCCCTGGTCTCCTAGGCAACGGTTTAGTGACAGAGAGCCGCTGCAGTGGTGTCCCGCCACCACGAGCGGACCCCCTCAGCGCCATTACCGCTGCCTGTACCCTTGAACCCAGCACTGCAGCACTCCACCGCCGCTGCCCAGCCGCCCGTGAAGCCCGCCCCACGGCCCCAGCGATCCCAGCGATCCGGTAAGACCCCAGACGCTGACAGTACCCCCCCCCCTCCTTTGCAGGTGGACTCCGAACACCTATATGGTTTAGCTGGAAATTTGGCATGAAATGTCTGAAGAAGTTTTGGGGCATGGACGTCTTCTGCCTCTGCCCAGGACCTTTCCTCAGGTCCATATCCCCTCCAATCAACAAGGTACTGGAGGCGACCGTATCGTCTGTGGGAGTCGAGGATCTTATGAATCTCAAATTCATCTCCTTGTGTTGACTGGATCTTGGGTGATTTAGACAGAGCAGCTCTGAATCGATTGAGTACCAACGGTTTTAAGAGAGAAATATGAAACGCGTTAGGGATTCTTAAATGCAGAGGTAACTTCACCTTGTAAGCCACAGGATTCAAAACTTTTTCGATTGGCTAGGGCCCAATAAATCTGGGATCAAATTTCTTAGTAGGAACCTTCAATCTTAGGTTACGTGTGGAAACCCATACCCGATCTCCCACTTTCAGACTTGGTACAGCTTTTCGCTTCAGATCTGCGTAGGTCTTATACTTCTTGGATGTCTTGAGCAAGGCTTTGTGAATTTGTCTCCAGATTTCAGCAAATTGTCAAAGTGTTGACTCTGCGGCAGGACCCTCGAGTGTAGGCAGAAGTTGGAAGTCGGGAACTTTCGGATGATAACCATAATTAATGAAGAATGGAGAAGATTTTGTGGCAGAGTGATAAAGATTCTTATGGCCAAATTCTGCGAATGGGAGGAAGTCCAGCCAGTCGTCCTGAGAGGAGGACATGAATAAACGCAGAAATGTCTCCAGGTCCTGGTTCACTCTCTCTGTTTGACCATCCATTTGAGGATGATATCCTGAGGAGAAATTCAATTTCGTGCCAAGAGCAGAACATAGGTATCTCCAAAACTTGGCCACAAACTGGGGACCTCTATCAGACACGATCTCCTGCGGTAAACCATGGAGTTGGAAAATCTCTGCTATGAATAATTTTGCCAGCTGGGATGCTGATGGAAGACTGGCCAGGGGAACAAAGTGTGCAATCTTAGAAAATCGATCAACTATGACCCATACGGTATTCCATCCACAAGACGCAGGCAAATCAGTAATAAAGTCCATAGAAATATGTGTCCATGGTCTATGTGGCACACGTAACGGATGAAGTAACCCGGCTGGAGGACCTTTGGGACTTTTATGCTGAGCACACTTTAGACAGGCAGCCACGAATTCCTGAACGTCAGTCCTGAGATGAGGCCACCAGTAGGAGCACTGAATGAATTTGATCATTTTATGACCACCTGCATGGCCCATGAAGGAGGAGGAGTGAGCCCATGTAAGCAGTCTCTTGCGAAGATTTGGAGCAACGAAGATCTTCCCTGGAGGAGGAAGTGGAGAGGTATTGGTTGCTAAAAAATAGGTGGAGTCTAAGATGTATTGTTCTTTTGAACGGTCAGAGGATTCTTCAGAACTCAAGGAACGAGATAATGTATCTGCCTTTTTGTTGAGGGACCCTGAACGGTAACTAAGTTCAAAATTGAAACGGGTAAAGAAGAGTGCCCATCTTGCTTGGGTGGGTTCAAACATCGAGCAGACTGTAGATACAGGTGGTGGGGTTGGAATCTTACTGTCACAGTTTTTCACATACACTGTTCTACCTCAGGTTCCATCACTCGCATTCACATAATTTGAAGTTCACTCTATCAGGATTTTCACCCCCTTCTCTCTGCGTGTTGCAGCTATCTATCGCCCTCCTGGGCAACCTAAACAACAATTTCTAGAAGATTTTTCTGCCTGGCTCCCACACTTCTTATCCTCTGACATCTCCACCATCATTATGGGCGATTTCAATATAGCTCTTGACAGTCCACAATCTGTTCATGCATCCAAACTCCTCTCTCTAACATCCTCTTTTGGCCTAACCCAATGGTCCGACTCCTCTACTCACCAGGAGGGCCACTGCCTTGATCTTGTGTTCACCAGGCTCTGCTCAGTTTCCCAACTCATTAACACTCCTTTCCCTCTCTCTGATCACAACCTGATCACCTTCACAATCTCTTCTATTACTTTAAATTCTAGGACACTAAAACCAAGCAAGCCTCCTCTAACACGCAGAAATACTAACAATATAAATTTTTAACAACTTTCCACTTCTCTACAACAACGTCTCTCACCAATCTCTACATTCACCACACCTGACACTGCTGTATCCCACCTGCACCAGACCCTAGAGAGTGCCCTTGATGAAGTTGCTCCAGCTACCCATCACACTCCACGTAGGCCTAGATGCCAACCATGGCACTCTAAATCAACAAGACACCTACAAAAACTGTCATGTAAGGTATAACGTCAGTGGCGGAAATCTCAGAATCCAAGTGACTTTCTCACATATAAGACTACCTACCACTCCTATCGTCAGGCCCTGGACACTGCCAAACAATTATATTTCCAATCTCTCATCTCTTATCATGCCACCAACCCCAAACGACTTTTTAATACATTTAAATCACTTCTTTACCCTCCCTCACTTCCCCCACTAGCTACTATCAGTGCACAAGAACTTGCTTCCTACTTCAAGGATAAGATTGATAAAATCCGAGATGAAATGGTATGCTCTAACTCAGCCAGTGACCTGCTCAAATCCCTATCTGAACCCTCTGGCACTTTCTCTTCATTTGATCCCACAAGTGAAGATGAAGTATCAACACTCTTTTCATCCTCCTACTCCACTACCTCTCCTCTTGATCCTATACCCTCACAGGTCAGCAAAAGTTTGTCTCCTGTGCTTATCCCAACCTTAACTAAAATCTGTAATCTCTCTCTCTCTCTCTACTGACATCTTTCCATCTCTGTTTAAACATGCAGTGATTACTCCCATTCTGAAAAAACACAACTCTGACCCAAACACACTCTCTAACTACCGTCCCATTTCTCAGCTACCCAGTCCCTCCAAGCTACTTGAGAGACTTGCCTACACTCGCCTTACACACTTTCTTAACTCCCACAACTTACTGGACCCACTTCAGTCAGGCTTTCGTGCCCAACACTCCACGGAGACGGCACTTACCAAAGTAGTGAATGATCTGGTCACTGCTAGATCAAAAGGCCATTACACACTACTTATTCTTCTAGATCTCTCTGCTGCTTTTGACACTGTTGACCACTCTCTTCTCATACAAACACTAGAGTCCCTAGGTCTTCAGGATACAGCCCTTACTTGGTTCTCATCCTACCTATCTTATCGATCTTTCAGTGTTCGCTTCTCTGATTCTACCTCCTCTTCTCTACCTCTATCAGTTGGAGTACCGCAAGGCTCAGTCTTAGGTCCTCTGCTTTTCTCAATCTATACCTCCTCTCTTGGTAAACTAATCAGCTCCTTCGGATTTCAGTATCATTTGTACGCTGATGATACTCAAATCTACCTATCCTCCCCAGATTTATCACCATCTGTATTGGCTCGTGTCACTGGATGCCTGTCTGCCATTTCATCTTGGATGTCATCTCGCCATCTCAAACTCAACATTTCCAAAACAGAATTAATTATTTTCCCACCAGCTAAGGGTAGTTACCAACCTGATATTGCCATAACTGTTGACAATGCAACTATCCACCCTACCCCACAAGCTCGCTGCCTAGGTGTCATCCTTGACTCTGAACTGTCGTTTGTTCCACACATTCAATCTGTCTCTAAATCATGTTACATGCACCTTAAAAACATATCCAAAATACGCCCTTATCTTACACAAGACACTGCAAAAACTCTGATCCATGCACTCATCATCTTCCGCATTGATTATTGTAAAAGTCTCCTTACTGGTCTTCCCAAACATAGGCTCTCACCACTTCAATCCATTTTAAATGCAGCTGCGAGGCTAATCTTCCTCGCCAGACGTTCTTCGTCTGCTGATCCGCTCTGTCAGTCCCTTCATTGGTTACTGGTATTCTACCGTGTCAAATATAAAATACTTTTACTTACATACAAGGCTATTACCCAAACTGCACCATCATACATCTCCTCACTCATCTCAAAATATCTCCCTACCAGACCCCTCCGCTCTGCACAAGATCTGCGTCTCTCATCCAGATGTATTACCTGTTCCCACTCAAAATTACAGGACTTTACCCGGGCTTCAGCCACTCTGTGGAATACCCTCCCATGCACAATAAGACTCTCCACTAGTCTCCAAACCTTTAAACGTTCCCTGAAAACTCATCTCTTCAGACAAGCCTACCAAATTCCTGACCCACACACATAACCTTCAATGCTTCCCTATCCAGTTACATTCCTTCTGCACAGTCCCCATAACCTCACATTTTGTCTTCCAACATTGCTGGGTGATCATATCATACAACCCACTAAGAACCTAGCAATCTGGGGAAACATTATGTAACAGGTTGCATCTATCCTTGTGTATCAATACCTATTTCCCTATAGATTGTAAGCTTGCGAGCAGGGCCTTCCTACCGCTATGTCTGTCTTTGCCCTGTTTTGTTCTATAACTGTTGTTCTAATTGTAAAGCGCAACGGAATATGCTGCGCTATTAACTGCTAATAAATAAATAAATAAATACAGGAGATTCTTATGATCTGTGGTTACCGAGATTGGATGCTGAGCTCCCTCCAACAAATACCTCCACTCCTCAAAGGCTAATTTAATTGCTAGTAATTCTTGCTCCCCAATAGCATAATTCTGCTCAGCGGGGGAGAATCTTCGCGAGAAGAACGCACAAGGGTGGACTTTCTTGTCCTCGAAGAGCTGGGATAAAACTGCTCCTATTCCTACCGTGGAGGCATCGACCTCCACCAAGAATGGACGGCTGAGATCAGGTTTTTGAAGAACAGGAGCGGTCATGAAAGCCTTCTTTAATGACGAAAAGGCTTCTAAAGCCTCTGGAGACCATTTGGCTGGATCGGCTCCTTTCCTAGTTAATGCTGTTATGGGGGCTATGACAGAGGAATAATTCTGAATGAATCTTCGGTAGAAGTTAGCGAACCCTAGGAAACGTTGAACTCCCTTAAGGGAAGCTGGAAGCGACCAATCCTGAATCGCCTGGACTGTAGCGGGGTCCATCTGCAACTTCTGTCCTGAGAGGATGTAACCAAGGAATGGAATCGTGAGTACTTCAAAGGTGCACTTCTCGAGCTTACAGAATAGTTGATTCCTCCGTAAACGAGTTAGAACTTTTTGACTTGTTCTCAATGGGTTTTCAGATCCATAGAAAAAATGAGGATGTCATCCAAGTAAACCACCAAGCAGTCATAGAGGAGGTCTCTGAAGATTTCATTAACAAATTCTTGAAAGACGGCTGGGGCGTTTCATAGGCCGAAAGGCATTACCAGATATTCGTAGTGGCCGTTATGGGTATTAAATGCCGTCTTCCATTCGTCACCTGGGCGAATACGTATAAGATTGTAGGCCCCCCGTAAGTCCAGCTTAGTGAATACAGTAGCTCCTTTAACGTGGTCGAACAGTTCTGGAATTAGAGGTAATGGATATCTGTTTTTAATTGTAATGTCATTGAGACCACTATAGTCAATACAGGGCCGCAGACCCCCATCCTTCTTTTTAACAAAGAAAAACCCCGCCCCAGCCGGAGAGGTGGAAGACCTGATGAACCCTTTATCCAAGTTCTCCCGGATATACTCCGACATGGCCTGAGTTTCAGGGAGTGAGAGCGGGTAGATTCGACCTCGGGGAGGAGTCTTGCCGGGTACCTGTCAAAGTCGAAAAATATTGCAGTACACACATCAAGTACAAACTACACACAGATGGCCTCCGTGCGCGTAATTATTCTGCCGTGCGTGCACATATCCGCAATTTGTGTATGGTAGCTCCCGCGGTCCTGCGCATTAGCGCGGCGGGAATCCAGAGGAGACCACCCACAACAGCAGTTGGAACAGACATCGCCTACCTATTCAAACCGACCTATGACCTCTCCTGTACTGTAAATGACCATCCCTGTGTCCAATGGACAAAGAGATTACAGTATCCATTGTGTTAGGTTTTGGAAGAATTGTATAAAGAGAGCCTGCTGCAGGCCTGGTCAGACACAAGACTTACAAAGTTATCTATCTAGATGATGGAGGACCAGACTGGGTAGCGCGGTGAAATCCAAACAAGTATGTAACATTGACTGTAGCCATTATTCTGTTGTATTTTATAGTATTGTATTGTATATATTGTAACCCCCTTTCAGTAATAATATGCTGTGGTGTCGGAACCCAGCAGTTTAATTACAATCTGGTGTCATGTCTTCCTTTCCCTGCTAAGGTTTAAAGTGTATTATTATCGCATTGCATAGCTGTTAAGGGTTTGCGGTGTATCTCTGGGTGTGTACGCACTGTGTGTACTTTGTACCATCAGCGCGGCATTTGTGCGCAAAGTCCATACACAGTACGGGACTCTTTACGCTAACAGCGTAAAGAGTACGTAGAGTGTGTATTAAGTATAGCGGCCGCAGCGGCTCCATGGTAAAGTGTATTTAAAGTGTGTTTAAGGTATAGCTTTTCATTCCTGTATATAAATCAGCATTATCATACCAGATCAATGGGACAATCCCAAGTGCGATGCGGAGGCAAGGTGTCCGCCCCATGCTTACTAAAAACATCTTGGAAGGCCTGGTATTCTGCAGAAAGGCTGGAAGGACTAGAAGAACAGAGAAGTCTTACAGAGGGCAAACAGTTCTGGAAGCAGTTCCGTCCCCAGGAAAGTATATACATGGTTTGCCAATCTATGTGGGGATTGTGTCTTATTAACCATAGAAATCCTAGGATCAGTTCGTGAGAGGCTTTAGGAATTACTAGGAAAGAGATGTTTTCCGAATGAAGAGCTCCAACCTTCATCTTAAGAGGAATTGTACGAAGAGTGATAATTCCCTCAGTAATATGACTTCCATCCACAGCAGTAATTGAGATGGTACGCTCCAAACGGACCGTTTGTATCCCAGATCGTTTGACCAGAGCAGATGTAATAAAACTTTCGGCGGCTCCGGAGTCGAGTAGTGCAGGGATGAGAAGGGAGGAAGAAGGGAGCTCTAGGTGGGTTAACAAGACTGACTCTTTCTTAGCAAGTAATTCTGAAAATTCTCCTAACTTGACCTCTCCGGCACAAGCTAGGAGCAGGCGTTTCCCGGACGTTGGCTACAAGATTTAACAAAATGATCAGATGCACCACAGTACAGGCATAAGTTCCCTTGTCGCCGTCTCTGACGTTCCTCGTTGGAGAGACGGGAACGATTGATCTGCATGGGTTCATCGGTAGTTGGAGTTGATGGTGTTCGTGGAAGAACGACTCGAGGCCTGGGACGATCTGACCGTGATCTCTCCATACAGCGTTCTCTGTATCTTAGGTCTAATTTATTGCCTAGGGAAATTAACCTATCCAACTTATCAGGTACGTCCTGAGTTGCAAGGTCAACTTTGATCTTTTCGGAGAGACCGCTCCAGAAAGCTGCGATGAGAGCCTCCTCATTCCAGGTCAGTTCCGAGGAGAGAGTACGAAACTGGATCACGTACTGACTGACCGTACGCGTGCCCTGACGCAGGCGCATGATCTCCAATGAGGCGGCAGAATCTTCGTCGAAGATTCTTCGAAAGGCTGCTACAAACTCCGAGTAGTTAGACAGGATAGGATCCGACATCTCCCACAACGGTGACGCCCATTCCAATGCTTGCCCAGTAAGTAAAGAAAAGATGTAGGCTACCTTGGTTCGTGCTGATGGGAAGTTGGCCGACTGTAGTTCGAACTGGATTTCGCACTGGTTAAGAAACCCGTGGCATTGCTTTGGATTCCCATCGAATTTACTGGGAGATGGCAAATGCAACCGTGAAAGTGGTACTGGTACAGGAGGAAGCGGAACCGGAGGTGCTAATGGGAGCAGCTGTAGATACTTGATGGGCCGTCATGGCAACGCAGAGAGAATCGAGATGTTCGGACATACTCTGCATGAACTGCACAATTTGAGATTGTGTGGCCTCCTGCTTACTTAAGCGAGACCAGATATCTGCGGTTGAATCCCCTCCTGAGGCCTGACCACCCGTCGAATCCATTGGGCCAGTGCTTACTGTCACGTCTAGCAGAGTTTGAGGATCCGGCAGCTGAGATTTGCCCAAGGAGGTAGCAGGCTGTGGAAGAACAAGATGAGGGGGTTGGATATAGTTCCTTCGCATGGGACACGGAGCAATGAAGGACGTAGGCGGGGTTTGAGAGTCAATGGAAAGTTTTTATTATGTACAAAGCTGAGGTAGAGAACTGAGGTTGGTGAACGGTGACTTGAGAACATAGTTGTAGACAAAGAACTGCGAAACTGTGAGTGAGGATAAAAACCAGGGACGTGCAGTCAGGGGAGGCAGGGGAGGCAGTGCCTCCCCTGTCATTAGTGATTCCATTACTGATTAAAATAATATAAAGAAGATACTTATGACACATTCTGTGTCATAAGTATCTGCTTCATATTATTTAAAGCAACTTGGCTTTTAAATTGACTTTGGGAGGCACCAATAGTGGTGCCTCCAGCAGTCAATGTGACAGGGGACAAAGCGGGGGGCGGGGCCATGCTGCGGGCTGTAAAAGCCCGTTGAAAATCAATGAAGAAGCGGCAGCATTAGAAGTGCCGCTGTGATACAGGGGCGTGCTTTCACCCATGAAAGCACGCCCCTGTCAGTGAGGAGGGATGTGATTGGCAAGCGGCTCCGTCACTGGAGCCGCTGTCAATCATCACTGGGTGGTTGCGGGGCGGGCATATGCGGAGGCAGTGCGGGCTATAGTGGCGGTGAGGTCCGGATTTGTGAGTACCCCCGTCGCCCCCCCTTCCCCCCCCCCCCCCGCTGCGATCACCAGCCACGGGTGGCGTGCGCTGCGCTGTGGTAATCAGCCGCCGCCGCCCCTTCCCCCCCCCCCCCGCTGCGATCACCAGGACGGGTGGTCCGTCCGTGCGGCCGCGACCACCCACCCCTTTTAACCCGATCCCGCAACACTCTGCGCTGGCCATGTTGGCGCAGTGGAAGTCTGGCTCACTAGCCTGGAATGGCAGTGTCAGCACCTGAGGAGGTGAGGACTCTGAGGAGAGTCCTGCTGGCTGCTGATCCACTGCTGGTATTATGATTTTATATATATATATATATATATATATATATATATTTACATATATATATATATATATATATTTACATATATATATATATATATATTTATATATGTACTAGCTCACAGCCACCCACCGATCACTACCGCCAGCCACCCACCGCCGCCTGACACCCATCGCTCACCCCTGCCGGCCACCCACCACTCACCGCCGCCAGCCACCCACCGCCGCCTGCAACCCATCGCTCACCCCAGCCAGCCACCCACCACTCACCGCCGCCAGCCACCCACCGCCACCTGCAACAAATGGCGGTCACCGTCAGTGGGACCTCACCACCGCTGCCCATGGGTGCCTCCGCCGACCACAGTCAGGTAATGTTCCCCTGCTGTCACCCACTCTCCCTGTCATTACCGTCTCTGTCCCTACTGTCACTCTCTCTCTCCCTGCTGTTACTCTCGTAACACTCTCTCCCTGTCGTCACTCTCTCTCTCTCTCCCTGCTGTCACTCTCGTAACTCTCTCCCTGCTGTCACTCTCGTCACTCTCTCCCTGCTGTCACTCTCGTCACTCTCCCTGCTGTCACTCTCGTCACTCTCTCTCCCTGTCGTTAATCTCTCTCTCTCTCTCTCTTTCCCTGCTGTCACTCTCGTAACTCTCTCCCTGCTGTCACTCTCATCACTCTCCCTGCTGTCACTCTCGTAACTCTCTCCCTGCTGTCACTCTCGTCACTCTCTCCCTGCTGTCACTCTCGTCACTCTCCCTGCTGTCACTCTCGTCACTCTCTCTCCCTGTCGTTACTCTGTCTCTCTCTCTGCTGTCACTCTCGTAACTCTCTCCCTGCTGTCACTCTCATCACTCTCTCCCTGCTGTCACTCTCGTCACTCTCCCTGCTGTCACTCTCGTCACTCTCTCTCCCTGTCGTTACTCTCTCTCTCTCTCCCTGCTGTCACTGTCGTTACTGTCGTCACTCTCTCACCCTGTCGTTACTCTTTCTCTCTCCCTGACGTCACTCTGGCTGTCCCTGCTGTCACAATTTCAGCTCATTCAGGGGGACATTTACTAAGCAGTGATAAGAACAGAGAAGTGAGCCAGTGGAGAAGTGGCCTCATCAACCAATCAGCAGCTCTGTATCATTTTATAGTATGCAAATTATAGATGTTACTTCAGTGCTGATTGGTTACTATGGGCAAATTCACCACTGGCTCACTTCTCCGCTCTTATCACTGCTTAGTAAATGTCCCCCTCAGTGTGCTACAATGTGAGTTTCGGCTCATTCAGTGTGCTACAATGTGAGTTTCGGCTCATTCAGTGTGCTACAATGTGAATTTCGGCTCATCCAGTGTGCTACAATGTGAATTTCGGCTCATTCAGTGTGCTACAATGTGAATTTGGCTCATTCAGTGTGCTACAATGTGAATTTGGCTCATTCAGTGTGCTATAATGTGAATTTCGGCTCATCCAGTGTGCTACAATGTGAATTTCGGCTCATTCAGTGTGCTACAATGTGAATTTGGCTCATTCAGTGTGCTACAATGTGAATTTGGCTCATTCAGTGTGCTATAATGTGAATTTCGGCTCATCCAGTGTGCTACAATGTGAATTTCGGCTCATTCAGTGTGCTACAATGTGAGTTTCGGCTCATTCAGTGTGCTACAATGTGAGTTTCGGCTCATTCAGTGTGCTACAATGTGAATTTCGGCTCATCCAGTGTGCTACAATGTGAATTTCGGCTCATTCAGTGTGCTACAATGTGAATTTGGCTCATTCAGTGTGCTACAATGTGAATTTGGCTCATTCAGTGTGCTATAATGTGAATTTCGGCTCATCCAGTGTGCTACAATGTGAATTTCGGCTCATTCAGTGTGCTACAATGTGAATTTGGCTCATTCAGTGTGCTACAATGTGAATTTGGCTCATTCAGTGTGCTATAATGTGAATTTCGGCTCATTCAGTGTGCTACAATGTGAATGTCGGCTCATTCAGTGTGCTACAATGTGAATGTCGGCTCATTCAGTGTGCTACAATGTGAATTTCAGCTCATTCAGTGTGCTACAATGTGAATTTGGCTCATTCAGTGTGCTACAATGTGAATGTCGGCTCATTCAGTGTGCTACAATGTGAATTTCGGCTCATTCAGTGTGCTACAAGGTGAATTTCGGCTCATTCAGTGTGCTACAATGTGAATTTCAGCTCATTCAGTGTGCTACAATGTGAATTTGGCTCATTCAGTGTGCTACAAGGTGAATTTCGGCTCAGTCAGTGTGCTTCAATGTGAATTTGGGCTCATTCATTGTGCTACAATGTGACTGTCGGCTCATTCAGTGTGATACAATGTGAATTTGGGCTCATTCAGTGTGCTACAATGTGACTGTCGGCTCATTCAGTGTGCTACAGTGTGAATTTCGGCTCATTCAGTGTGCTACAATGTGACTGTCGGCTCATTCAGTGTGATACAATGTGAATTTGGGCTCATTCAGTGTGCTACAATGTGACTGTCGGCTCATTCAGTGTGCTACAGTGTGAATTTCGGCTCATTCAGTGTGCTACAATGTGACTGTCGGCTCATTCAGTGTGCTACAGTGTGAATTTCGGCTCATTCAGTGTGCTACAATGTGAGGATCATTTAATACAATATTATTAAGAACTCTGTGTATTAAACAAAGTTTGTGTACATTGAGCCATCAAAAAACAAAGGTTTCACTATCTCACTCCAAAAATTCTGTATTTTGGAATATTCCGTATTTCGGAATATTTGGATATGGGATACTCAACCTGTGTATGTATATATATATATATATATATATATATATATATATATATTATGTGTGTGTGTGTGCCTCCCCAGCCAATTACCTCACCGCACGTCACTGATAAAAACGTGGCTGAAGACAAGAACCGTGGACTGTGACTTATAAGATGAGACTGCAGATTGAGAGCTGAGAACTGTGGACGGTAGTTTGGGTCATGGCTGGAGACTGAAAACTGTAGACTGTAGCTAGAAAGATGAAGCTATAGATAACGAGCTGAGGACTGTGAACGGTGGTTCGAGGACTTTGGCTGGGAGCAAGAATCTGCAGACTGTGGCTTGGTGGATGAGGCAAGAGACCCGGGGTCGTCCGTGCCCAAAGGGTCTTACTGGACCGGGTTTTCCAAGAGCGTCTCCACGGGTAGCAGCAGGCTAGGGACGGTAGGACTGCAGCAGCAACTGAGAACTGGCAAAGCAGGGTTAGAAGTACCAGAATACAGCATGAATCCTGGGAGCACATGCTAAAGCACCTACAACAGGGTTGTAACTTGAAGCACTGGCATCCCTGTCCTAAACCAGCCCCCTTTTATAGGAAGACGTCTCCCTGGATTGGCTGGAAAACTAGGAACAAGAATTATGTCAGAAACTTGGTCTCCAATATGGCGGCGCCCAGTAATGCAGACTTTTTCAGACAACATGCTGTTCACTGCCCCTGGTCTCCTAGGCAATGGTTTAGCAAGAGGGAGCCACTGCAGTGGTGTCCCGCCGCCACGAGCGGACCCCCTCAGCGCCATTACCGCTGCCTGTACCCTTGAACCCAGCGCCGCAGCCCTCCACCGCCGCTGCCCAGCTGCCCGTGAAGCCCACCCCGCGGCCCCAGCGATCCGGTAAGACCCTGGACGCTGACAGCACGTTTAACACCGGCATAGTTGTTTTGACCTCAGTAATCTGCTTTGCAACAGGGGACTGCTGTCATATTTCATCTTCCTCGCAAAGGACTGTTGTAAAGTCAATTGCTTAGTTGAAGTAGTACAAGTGGTCTTCTGACTACCTCTCTGGGATGACGATTGACACCCCGCAGCAACAACAGCAGCGGCAGCAGCAGTAGGCGTACTACTCAAGGATTCTCCGGAGGAATGCCGGTTAGGAGAGGACTCGTCAGTCATGCCAGTGACATGGCATGCATGACTACTTACGTTCCTGACTAAGGATAATTTACGTTGAGGGAGTTGGTGGTGTGGCTTGCAGGAGCTTGGGTACAACAGGAAGAAGGGATTTAGGTGTCAGTGGACTGCTTAAGCTCTTACCCAAAGTTTCTGAACTTGACAATGACTTCTGATGAATGCGCTGCAGGTGACATGTAAGAGAGGCTGTTCCTAGGTGCTTAACGTCCTTACCCTTACTTATTATGGATTGACAAAGGCAACACACGGCTTGACACCTGTTGTCCGGATTTGTGGAGAAATAATTCCATATCGAAGAGGTGGCTTTTTTGGAATTTTGCTCAGGCATGACAATGGGCTTTCTCATCCCATGGACAACAGCTGTCTCCACTGGTGCCTTATTCAAACAAACCACATAACCATCAGAATCCTCATAGTCAACTTCATCCTCAGCGCTAGCTACACCAATAACATCTGAATGCACAATTGTTTTTTCCTGTGCTTTAACAAGCTTACTTTTTTAAACATTTTCGTGAGGGAGGAGGGCTTCCTTAGCCTTTCCTTGGCACTTCGTGTCGTGAATGGCATATTCCCAATTTTACGTTTCTTATCAGATCATTTCTTTTTTTCTGATTATTATTTTTTTCTTCTTGGATTTTACATGCCCTCTATGACATTGGGCATCAGCCTTAGCAGACGACGTTGATGGAATTGCATCATCAATGCCATGACTAATGGCAGTAGCAGCTTCAGCACTAGTACTAGGAACTGAAAGTGTTCCTGATCTTCCACTATTTTTTACTCCAAATTGTTGTTCTCCATTTCAAAGGACAGCACCCCTTTATTATTACAGCACATATAACAGTGCCCCTTTATTTTCACACCACCCATACAGGACCAGTGTGCTTTTAATTTAACAACAGCACCCCTGTATTTTTACAGCATACAGGGACAGTGTGTACTTTTATTTTAACAGCAGCACCCCTGTATCTTTACAGCATACAGGACAAGTATACTTTTATTTTAACAACAGCAGAACCCCTGAATGTTTACAGCATACAAGACAGGGCCAGCACACCTGTATTTACACAGCATACAGGACCAATGTGCTTTTAATTTAACAACAGCACCCCTGAATTTTTACAGCATACAGGACCAGTGTGCTTTTATTTTAACAAAAGCAGCACCCCAGTATTTTCACAGCATACAGGACCACTGTACTTTAATTTTAACAAAAGCACCCTTTAATTTTTACATCATACAGGGCCAGTGTACTTTTATTTTAACAGCAGCACCCCTGAATTTTTACAGCATACAGGGCCAGTGTGCGTTTATTTTAACAACAGCACCTGTGAATTTTTGCAGCATATAGGGCCAGTATACTTTTAGTTTAACAACAGCAGCACCCCTGAATTTTTACAGCATACAAGACAGGGCCAGCACACCTGTATTTTCACAGCATACAGGACCAGTGTGCTTTTATTTTAACAACAGCACCCCTGAATGTTTACAGCATACAGTACCAGTTTGCTTTTATTTGAATAAAACAGCAGCACCCCCAAATTTTTACAGCATACAAGACAGTGCCAGCACCCCTGTATTTTCACAGCATACAGGACCAGTGTGCTTTTATTTTACCAACAGCACCCCTGAATTTTTACAACATACAGGACCAGTGTGTTTTTATTTTAATAGCAGCACCCCTGTATTTTTACAGCATACAGGACCAGCGTGCTTTTATTTTTAAAAACAGCACCCCTGTATTTTAACAGCATACAGGGCCAGTGTACTTTTATTTTAACAGCACCCCTGTATTTTAACAGCATACAGGACCAGTGTGTTTTTATTTTAACAACAGGAGCACCCCAGTATTTTCACAGCATACAGGACCACTGTGCTTTAATTTTAACAAAAGCACCCTTTAATTTTTATATCATACAGGGCCAGTGTACTTTTATTTTAACAACAGCACCCCTGAATTTTTACAGCATACAGGGCCAGTGTGAGTTTATTTTAACAACAGCACCTGTGAATTTTTGCAGCATATAGGGCCAGTATACTTTTAGTTTAACAACAGCAGCACCCCTGAATTATGACAGCATACAAGACAGGGCCAGCACACCTGTATTTTCACAGCATACAGGGCCAGTGTGCATTTATTTTAACAACAGCACCCGTGAAATGTTGCAGCATATAGGGCCAGTATACTTTTAGTTTAACAACAGCAGCACCCCTGAATTTTTACAGCATACAAGACAGGGCCAGCACCCTTGTATTTTCACAGCATACAGGACCAGTGTGCTTTTGTTTTAACAATAGCAGCACCCCTGTATTTTCACAGCATACAGGGACAGTGTGCCTTTATTTTAACAACAGCACCCCTGAATTTTTACAGCATACAGAACCAGTGTGCTTTTATTTTAACAACAGCACTTGTGAATTTTTACAGCATACAAGACAGGGCCAGCACCCCTGTATTTTAACAGCACACAGGACTAGTGTGCTTTTATTTTAACAATAGCAGCACCCCTGTATTTTCACAGCATACAGTACCAGTGTGCTTTTATTTTAACAACAGCAGCACTCCTTTATTTTCCCAGCATACAGGACCAGTGTGCTTTAATTTAACAACAGCAGCACCCCTGAATTTTACAGCATACAAGACAGGGCCAGCACACCTGTATTTTCACAGCATACAGGACCAGTGTGCTTTTATTTTAACAACAGCACCCCAGAATTTTTACAGCATACAGGACCAGTGTGCTCTTATTTTAACAACAGCAGCACCCCTGTATTTTCACAGCATACAGGAGGACAGTGCCCCTGCCATCTGTACAACACAGTGACAGCCAGGACAGCAACACATATGTACAGCTGCAGCACCCCTAGCAGCACATGAAACACCAGTGTCTGCCAGGACAGCACACCTAACAGCACAGGGACACCACAGTGACAGGAACAGCACCCCTCCCTACAGAGCACACACTGACGTCACCCAATGCCACCATCCACAGAGAGACAGAGGTATGTGTTCTTCACTCTCCAAGTCCGGAGTGAAAATAGCGGTGACGCACGCCTGTTTATATGGAATCCAAAACTCGGAAGAATCTGACAGTGGGATGATGACAGTTTGTCTCGTTCTGGTTTCTGAGTCTGGTGGGAAGTCCTGAGCCGGGCTCTGATCCCGGCTCTGAGCATGAAGTTTGGGGGGGGTTCGGTTCTCTGGGAACCGAACCCGCTCATCACTAGTCTGAAGTGAGATAAAAGTATAGATAATATGGGTGCAGAAATTGATTTTGACTGTGTAAGAATTGGGAGGATGCAGGTGTGTGTGTGGGGGGAGCAATGGTAATTCAGACAGAACTTTCAAGTTTATAAAGGCAAAATTGCATTGGTACAGCTGTGCCTTCAAAAACTGATAGTACAAATAAAAATATTTGCCGGTGAAATGGAACGTTTTTGCAATTTCCAAAACAGGGAGTGTTGTGCTGAGTATCCAGGTTAAATAACCAGTACATGAATGACAAGCAATAAATTACTTTAAACAAACAAGCAAGGCATACCACATAGCTAACAGCTATCCATTTAGAAACTGAAGAAAATTTATCAGAATGAGATACTATGCAGCAAAGTTTGAATTTGGAATACCTATGAATTTTAAAGGAGGCCTATAAAAATACAAGGCAGCAGTAGATGTTGGGAGCTGTAGTCTATTATTTATGATTATCAAAGCAGGCCTATAGATAAACAAGGCAGCAGTAGATGTTGGGTGCTGTAGTCAGTTACCTATGGGTATACTGTGTATCCAGTTTAAGGGTTGGGTGAATTTTACATCTCTTACTGCCAATATAGAAATATAAGGGGTAAGCATATTCATGTCCGTAACAGCTTACAATCAAATAGTTAAAACAAATCTACAGTAGGATTCATTACTTAGTTTAATGTATGTCCCCTGTAATTGAGAAGTATTAGTTGAAAGGCCTGTAGTGAGATTGTGGAGGGGAAGGTACAATTTAATTCTTCAATGTGTGGGAGGCTTTGGTCATTTCTAGCTTTATGTCATTAGGGTTCTACTAGCAAGGACTATCTAACTAATTGCATATTTGAGCCCTTTACTCCAGTGAGAGAGGAGTATACAGAGAATGGCTACAAATGGTTCTCATGGAATGTTTGTGTTCATAAGATCAGTTATTAAGTAGTGATATAAGGAAGGATTATGTTAGGAGACAACAAGTAAATTATCCCAGCTTTGTTTCCACAGTTCTGCCAGCAAAAGAAAATGACATCTTAAGGAGTTTTATGTACCATCTGTTTAGTAGATGTATCAGCACTTCATTAGAGTAGCCAGACAGGGTAATTAAAAATAAAAACCACTTATTGTTTTCTATTAAAATGTTTCTCCAGCAGAACATATTGGACATATTAATGTATTCTGATTGATATTTTAGATATTTAAACCTTTTGTTTTATGTTAAAGGATTAATGTCAAATAGTATTAATTGCATTAAATGTATTTGGATGCTTAAGTTTTTCACAGATATAATTTTCTTTGTATAGTGGTTGTTATTATTATTATTATTATTATTATTATTATTATTAGCTATCATTTATAAGGTTGCATACATAGAAAAAGGAATATACAGCAAAATTACACAGTACAGTATATGAGAGATCAAACAGGACAGGTTCACAACTTAACAGTTACAGTATACAAATATAAATAATCTATTATTAAATAATTGGAGCCTGGTGCTACTGAAGCCAGTAACAGATTCTACTTCAATACAATCTTCTCGCTCAAATTCTCTATTAAACCAGGATCTCAAAATCCACAATAATGGCACAGAGGTTACAAGTTCTACTTCTTAAATTGCTTCACTTGTCCTGGGAAGGATTTGTTAAAGTCAGATCCTCTATGCACAGCATGTGACAAATAATAGCTGCCCTGACCAAGTCCCTTCAGACCCATAATGGTACATCTTTACTGGTAAGATAAGGCATTTGATCAGGAATCTTGGTGCACCTGCTCCCTGTTCTCCATTTTCAACAATTTGGGTCAGATTTTGTTACATTTTTCATATAGTATATGCCTTTCCTACAGCGTTTCTCACTTTCAATGGGTTGAATATGGTTATTTTTTGTTTACAACGAGTCATCGGACAGGGTTGCCTTCTTTCTCCCCTTCTTTTTAACTTATCTTTAGAACATCTCATTCTTCACTTTTATGTACATACCGAATAGCATGGGGTTGAGATTGGCCCATATGTCTTAAAGGTGTCAGTGTATGCTGATGATTTGTTATCATACTTTACTAATGCTCATACAACCATGGTCTCATGCAGTTGCTTCATGACTTTGAATGTATAACAGGATTTCTGAGTAACAGGACCAAGAAGAAAACATTATCCATGTATGTGGGGTTGCGGAGAACTGGAATGGTTTGATTCCTTTTAAATGGGCTCATCCATGCGTACATACTTGAGAATTACAATCACTATTAAGCCCTTTGAACTACTGTATATGTGGCCAATTTCCCTAAGATCATAGGGCGCACTTTAGACAACTTCCAATCTTGGAAACATTTACCACTCTCCTATTTAGGCAGTTAATTAACTCGTTTCCAGGGTTGTTGAATTCAATCCAAATGTTGGGCAGTACGGATAGTGTAATGGTTAGCATTATTGCCTCACAGCACTGAGGTCATTGGTCTGATTCCCATCATGGCTCTAACTGTGTGGAGTTTGTATATTCTCCCCATACTTGCGTGGGTTTCCTCCGGGTACTCCGGTTTCCTCCCACAATCCAAAAATATACTGGTAGGTTAATTGGATCCCAACAAAAAAATTAACCTTAGTGTGAATGTGTGCGTATGTACAGTACATGTGATAGGGAATATAGATTGTAAGCTCCACTGGGACAGGGACTGATGAGAATGGCCTAATATTCTCTCTGTAAAAGCGCTGCGGAATATGTTTGCGCTATATAAAAATAACTGGTGGTAACTGATAATGTTTCCTTTATTGCTAACTGATGCTGACCTAAAAATATTGGCCAAAGCAATTAGCCTATTCATCTGGTCAAACAAAAAGCATAGAATATCTTTGTTTAAACTGAGTCACTATGATTAGGAAGAATCAATCTCCCATGTATTAGAAGTTATGTCCTAGCTGCAAGTTATCGCTATGCTGTGAACCGGCTGCGAGACTCTTGCCCTGACATTCCGCTCTCTAGTCTCCTGCATATGAGACCTACGGCTTTCCCTTCTTCGGTTACTAATAATTTTTGGTTGGCTACCTGTGCTGCATGGTGATTATCCCACTCTAGAATGGGTGTGTCAGCTCATAACATCATTTTTCTTCCCTTAACTCAAAATATAGGGTTTTGGAGGAATTCTATTTCAAATGTATTACACTCCTGGGTACTTCAGGGTGTTCGTTTTGCTCTCTTTTGAACAATTGGGGGAGGCAGTCCAACGAGACGGATAGAGGATATGAGCTTAATGGTGTGATGTGCTGCTTCCCTATGAGGGGCTGTTCCACTTCTGGTTTTGCTAAAAGAACAGTAAATGTCTCCACCACTCCAATAAAGACTATAATTGCTGATTTTACATACCTTAATAAATGACTTCTTGTGCTGCAACGCATTACAAATTATTGTACTATTCTTATATTACTCCAGATTACATTGTCTTATGGGTATTTCATCAGATTCTGCTTGCTTTAAGTGTCATACACCTGAGGCAGATCTTTCTCATTCTATGTGGGGATGTACAGAGGTCAATACATTTTGGTTCTTTATTTACTCATACATCAAGGATACACTAGGTATACCTATAGGTATACCTTTTACTGTTTCCCCCGAATGGGTTCTTTGGGACATTTATCCGACCTCATGGCAGTCCAAGCCTCTATTGGGTCAATGTCTATTATTAGCTAAGATTTCCACAGCAGGCAAAAGTTTTTCTTTCTCAATGGATATCCTAAGACACTTTAACATTAACTTTGTTGATGCCTCAAATTTCATATTTATTTCATATGGACTGGCTGGAGATTGAAATTAAAAAAGAAAGGAAGGCGGAAAAGATCTTTGAGATCTAGTTGCTATATCTATGTACTCTACCTGTAAGGCTGTAGCATTAGCTACATTGTACAATTTGAAGGTGCTCTCTTTGAGCCATCCTCAGTATTCAGAGCATTTGTTTTTCCTCTTTTCATGGATCATTTCTTATGAGAAGGTAGTGAGTGACTCTTACTTTCTTTGTAGGTCACGTGGGTTAGGCTGTGGGGGTATAGGGTTAGATTGCGGGGAGGAGGGTTAGGGATAGGCACCACCGGGGGGAGGTTAGGTTTATGGACTAAGGGGGGAGAGTTAAGCTGCTGATAGAGGGGGTAGGTTTAGGCACCACTAGGGGGAGGTTAGGGTTAGGCACTATGGGGGAGGTTGGGGTGAGGCTGCGGGAAGGGATGGTTAGGGTTAGTGGTAGGGGAGAGGGAGAAACATCCTTACCTCACCCCTGTCAGGATTTCAAAAATCAGGATACCAGTGTCAGTATTGTAATCGCTGGAATTCCGTCTGCCAATCAATCATACTAATCCACTGACATGCACAGTGCGTGTATGTCTGCCATGCACATTAGGTGTGACATGCATATGCAATGGGAGGGAAGAGGATGGTTAGAGCGGAGTGGCTGCTGGGGCTGAGCGACTGAGGTAACATGGCAGGAGCAAGGTCACTTGTTTACTAGTCTATAATATAAACTCCTTAAATGTCTGTCTAGCAGTTACTTAGATCATGGGGAGGCCCTGACCACTCACAGCTCTCAGAGGCTGAAGGGGTATATGAATAAAGGAAAACCTCACAGCTCTGAGGGCCACTATGGGCAGATGGTGAGATTCCCCACCGCACCCTCCAGGACAGAGCAGTAAAACCTGAATGGCAGTCTGTTCATTCCTGTCAGCACCCAGAGACGGCACCCCGAGAAAGATGAAGGAGAGAGTGTGTGTGTGTGTGTGTGTGTGTGTGTGTGTGTGTGAAAGAGAGAGAGAGAGAGAGAGAGAGTTGTTGGAGATGAGTAGGTGAGGAAAGTGAAAGTAAATAAGATATCCCTATAGCGCCAGGCACTATAGCTAGTGAATCGATGTATGACGGTTCCAAAATACTAGTAACATAAGGCCTGAATAAGAGTTGTGTGATGTTGATTGTGTACAGTACACAATGAAGCAATGTTTTGCCTTTGTGCATGCGTCGTGCATGTGCTGTGATGGTCTTTCGATAGAAGTCATGGAGAGGATTTATTACAAAGTGATTTACAGTGAGGGAACATTTGTTGGCGGTAACTTTGGAGTGGCGACTCAAACACAGGCATGTCATGACCGTTTCTGGGGAGTGTCACAGTTTGTGACTGCAATCCCATATGCATTTACAATGTGGTTGGTGTTTTACTTCCAACAGCCATACTACGCGACCATATGGGTACTCAGATGATCACTGTTTACTCGACGTGCGTCTTTGTACACAAATGTCGGATCAGAGAAGCTGATTATAGGAGACTGCAATATTTGCATATTTTCGCACAGCTGCTATGTACAAATTTGCAGCTGGGAATGCATTTGTGTACATTTCTGAAGCAGGTCCAGATTTATAATAAGATAGGGGGCACAAAAGGCCCTTCCTGCAAGAGCTTACATTCTAGAGGTGCTGTAAGTGGACACACAGGGAGGGCAACTTGGGAATTGCAAAGAAGTGCTGTAGTGCAAGGCCTCTGTTTTAGTACAGCTCAATTTACATTAAGAAACTTTACTTAAAAATATAGGGGAGGAATTTACGAAAAGTCAATATTGATCGATTTAAAATTGATTTTAAAAAAAAGTTGTACTTCCAGGACCAAAACATACATCTATTAATATTTCAAAATCAATAATAAAAAAAATTACATGTGATTTTCAGCCCCTGAAACCCAACATCGGTTAACACTGATTTTCATTGATTTTAAATCGATTAAAATGGACCGTTAGTAAATTTCCCTCCTAAGTGTTTATGGAGAGCATATAGAGTTTTTGAATTTGTTACTGGAAATAAAATATTATGTGCAAACCGACACATTTATTGTGGATATTCATGTAATATTGGACCCTTCGATATTAGGGATTTGAATCTGAATTTGAATTTGATGTGAGTAGTCTTTTCATGTTGTCAGATGTTTATCTCCTTCGGATGCAGCCAACTGGTAATTTTTATTAGATGTAAAAGGAATTCAATAAGTTAATGCTATTTAAAGTAAAGTTTATTAATACTATTTATCTGTATTAAATTGTGTAATTGGTCTATAATTAGAGCTTGATGAAAGGCTCTTGCTATGTCCCGGTGATACTCCCATAAGTAGAGATGCAATAGCTGATGTAATTTCAGTTTCCATCCAAAGTATAGTAAGGGATAATAATAATAATAATAGTTATTAATATAGACACAAAGGGGTAAATTTACTAAGAATCCTATTTTCCCGATTGAGGTCAAAGTTCAATCACGAATGACATCGCAAGTGTAAATTTGCAACTTTTTGAATTTATTACGGCTAATTTACTAAGCTGTCGTATTCTGCATTTTCCGTTTTACCGATGTCGATGTCATTCTTTTTTTTTGGCAGTGTTTTACGTGAGTGACTTGTAAAACACTGCCGACTTTAATACAATGAATCTCGGCCAGATCTGAGAGATCCGTGCTGGGCTTCATTGTGCATCTTGTAAAAAAAAAAAAATGTTTAAACTTAAAAAAAAAATTGCGTGGGGTCCCCCCTCCTAAGCCAAACCAGCCTCGGGCTCTTTGAGCCAGTCCTGGTTGCAAAAATATGGGGAAAAAATTGACAGGGGTTCCCCCATATTTAAGCAACCAGCACCGGTCTCTGCGCCTGGTCCTGGTTCCAAAAATACGGGGGACAAAAAGCGTAGGGGTCCCCCGTATTTTTGAAACCAGCACCGGGCTCCACTAGCTGGACAGATAATGCCACAGCCAGGGGTCACTTTTATACAGCGCCCTGCGGCCGTGGCATTAAATACCCAACTAGTCACCCCTGGCCGGGGTACCCTGGAGGAGTGGGAACCCCTTAAATCAAGGGGTCCCCCCCCTCCAGCCACCCAAGGGCCAGGGGTGAAGCCCGAGGCTGTCCCCCCCCATCCAAGGGCTGCGGATGGGGGGCTGATAGCCTTTGTTGAAAGTGTTGAATATTGTTTTTAGTAGCAGTACTACAAGTCCCAGCAAGCCTCCCCCGCAAGCTGGTACTTGGAGAACCACAAGTACCAGCAAGCGGCGGAAAACCGGGCCCGCTGGTACCTGTAGTACTACTACTGAAAAAATAACCCAATAAAGACATAAGACACACACCTTGAAAGTATAACTTTAATACATACATCCACACCACCATATACACATACTTACCTTATGTTCACACGAGGGTCGGTCCTCTTCTCCATGTAGAATCCATGGTGTACCTGTTGAAAAAATTATACTCACAAAATCCAGGGTAGAAGGCTCTTCTGCTTGTAATCCATTTGTAATCCACGTACTTGTCAAAATAAAAAAACGGACACCCGACCTCGAACTGAAAGGGGCCCCATGTTTTCACATGGGACCCCTTTCCCCGAATGCCAGAAACCCCCTCTGACTTATGTCTAAGAGGGTTTCATGAGCCAATCAGGGAGCGCCACGTTGTGGCACTCTCCTGATCGGCTGTGTGCTCCTGTACTGTCTGACAGGCGGCACACGGCAGTGTTACAATGTAGCGCCTATGCGCTCCATTGTAACCAATGGTGGGAACTTTGTGGTCAGCGGTGAGGTTACTTTCGGTCAACCGCTGACCACAAAGTTCCCACCATTGGTTACAATGGAGCGCATAGGCGCTACATTGTAACACTGCCGTGTGCCGCCTGTCAGACAGTACAGGAGCACACAGCCGAATAGGAGGGTGCCACAACATGGCGCTCCCTGATTGGCTGAAGAAACCCTCTTAGACATAAGTCAGAGGGGGTTTCTGGCATTCGGGGGGCATTCACATGGGACCCCTTTCAGTTCGAGGTCGGGTGTCCGTTTTTTTATTTTGACAAGTACGTGGATTACAAATGGATTACAAGCAGAAGAGCCTTCTACTCTGGATTTTGTGAGTATAATTTTTTCAACAGGTACACCATGGATTCTACATGGAGAAGAGGACCGACCCTCGTGTGAACATAAGGTAAGTATGTGTATATGGTGGTGTGGATGTATGTATTAAAGTTATACTTTCAAGGTGTGTGTCTTATGTCTTTATTGGGGTATTTTTTTAGTAGTAGTAGCACTACAGGTACCAGCGGTCCCGGTTTTCCGCCGCATGCTGGTACTTGTGGTTCTCCAAGTACCAGCTTGCGGGGTAGGCTTGCTGGGACTTGTAGTACTGCTACTAAAAACAATATTCAACACTTTCAACAAAGGCTTTCAGCCCCCCATCCGCAGCCCTTGGATGGGGGGGACAGCCTTGGGCTTCACCCCTGGCCCTTGGGTGGCTGGAGGGGGGGACCCCTTGATTTAAGGGGTTCCCACTCTTCCAGGGTCCCCCGGCCAGGGGTGACTAGTTGGGTATTTAATGCCACGGCCGCAGGGCGCTGTATAAAAGTGACCCCTGGCTGTGGCATTATCTGTCCAGCTAGTGGTGCCCGGTGCTGGTTTCAAAAATACGGGGGACCCCTATGCTTTTTGTCCCCCGTATTTTTGGAACCAGGACCAGGCGCAGAGCCCGGTGCTGGTTGCTTAAATATGGGGGAACCCCTGTCAATTTTTTCCCCATATTTTTGCAACCAGGACCGGCTCAAAAAGCCCGAGGCTGGTTTGACTTAGGAGGGGGGACCCCACGCTTTTTTTTTTAACAAATTCAAACATTTCCCACCCCTTCCCACTGAAAAACATGCACGGATCTCATGGATCCGTGCATGCCTATCCAATCACGGTAAAAAAAAGCAGGTATGTTTTTTTTAGCACTTTTTCACGAATTGTATTTCAGCACGGCAGTGTTTGGCTATTATCGGCAGTGTTTGTGATTTGCACTTTTTAGTAAATTCCCGATTTCTACCAAATTGCAGGCGTATTTGACCGATGGTGTATTGATTCGTGATTTTTTCCTAGGACTTCCAAAATATTACGAATGCCCTCATCACTGCCGTGATTTTTGCTTAGTAAATTACCGAGATGACACTTTGAAGAAAAAACGGCATCTCGGTCAAAATCGGGAGCTTAGTAAATATACCCCAAAGTGTTTACATTTGCATTTTAAACCACACAAAATGCTAAATAAATTTAAATACTAAGAGACTACAGAAAAGAGAGTTAAGCATTTAGGTTGTATTTCTTTTCTTTTTTAAATTCAATATATTTTTATTTGTTTTTTCAGACAAACAAACAAACAAAAGGAAAAACATGTGCAGTAAACTCTCAGGATATCCAAGCCATATCATGTATGCATCAACAATAAATAAAAGAAAAATGCAATAACTTGGTGTGAGCGTATTCTTAACAAACAATACTATTCCAAAGAAGCACAGAAGACACATTGGGGTTCATTCCGAGTTGAACGTAGCTGTGCTAAATATAGCACAGCTACGATCATTCACACTGACATGCGGGGGGACGCCCAGCACAGGGCTAGCCAGCCCCGCATGTCAGTGCCGCCCCGCATGTCAGTGTTGCCCCTCCCCCACAGATGTGCAAAGGCATCACACAGCGGCTGTATGTAATGTTACGCAGCCACCGTTGCCCGCCCCCCCTAAATGGCGGCTTAATGCCGCCATCCAGCCCCCTCCCACCCCTCGACCGCCTTTGCCTCAAAGGTGATTGCTAGGCAATGACAGCTGCCATGCGCCGGCACACTGCGGCACCGGTGCATGCGCAGTTCCGACCCGATCGCTGCGCTGCGAGAAACTACAGAGAGCGATCGGGTCGGAATGACCCCCATAGACAATACTTACAGAGTATATCTGAACCCAAAAGTACGACGAAGTCATACATAGTGAAATATAAATTAGTAATTAGCAGACCAAGCACAGCTTAATACTGTTCAATTATAGTATTATAGTGCAGATATAGAGAGAGTCTGACTGTACGGGGAAGAAAGCCGTCTATCCCATATCTTATAAAATTTATCAGGGGCTATTCTAGATATGTATACAAACTTCTCATGCGATACAGCCGAAGTCACCAGAGGTATCCAATTATTAACAGTGGGGCCCGTTCATGCCATCCATGAGCGTGCTATCAGTACCTTAGCAAGTGCGCATAAGTTAAAAAATACCATCTAGAATGTACATCCAATATTTCCTCATCAATTACTGCAAGAATACAGACGATGGGGGTAAGAATATCAGATGGTATACCTGTAGAAATTATAATCTTTATAACAGCTTGCCAGGAAGCATTTACCAAAGGGCAGGTCCAGAGCAGGTGCCAAAAGGTGACATCTAAAGAGGCACACTTCGGGCACCTGAAGTCACCGTGCCCTCCCATTTTAGACAGTCGATTAGGAGTAACATATATTCAATGTAGTGTATATAGGTGTATTTGTTGAAATTGAGCAGAGGTAGTAGCTGAACGAGAAGCCCCCAGGGCTATATCCCAAACATTTGGTGAGATGGGTCACAGCTCAGCCTCCCATTTAGTTTTAAGACCAGGGAGAGAATCAGTATGATGGGCACCGAGCAAAGCAGAGTAGAGAGCAGAGACGGTCCTAGAAGAGCCAGTGGACACCAAAAGCACATGAGCAGAAGATGTCTGAATAAGAGGTGGTGCAGCACCAAACTGAGATGAGCAAGCATGATGGAGCTGAAGGTATCGGTAAAAATGAGAGGTAGGCAAGTCAGTACGCAATTGGTTAAATGTTTTTATAGTACCCCCTACATATAAGTGACCGATGGATCATATACCCCAACATCCCCACATCAATTCCATCTGTAAAGAAACAGATTTGCAAAAAGAACGAGAGTCAGAGGTGTGTCGGGGTCCAACTCCTCCCCTTGCATTACACGATGTATTTGTCTTCATATCAAAATAGCTTGTTTAACAAGTGGCATATTAAGAACAGTTACATTATCACTCAACAATAGTTGTGTTGGCGTAAGACCTGTCTGAGTATGACGAAGCAGTTGGGATATTAAAGTATCCCCATCAGAGTCAGTGACCCAGGGAATCAAATGTGACAATTGGTCTGCCATGTAATACAACTTAAATTTAGGGACAGCAAGACCGCCCGAATCGCGAGACCTTGTGAGGTATCTAATTTAATTCTAGCTCTGCGATTCGCCAAGACTAGAGAAGATAAGACTATCGATTTTATCAAATGTTTTCTGAGGGAGATAAATGGTGGAGTGTTGTAAAATATAGAGTAGTTTGGGTAATGCGACCATTTTGATAAGATTAATTCTACCTGTAACGGTAAGCTGTAATTTCCCCCACACTCTAATACGTGAACTTAAGTAATCCATTTGTAGCTGTAAATTCAAGGCAATGAATTGTGAAGATTGATTAGTTATCCAAAAACCCAGGTATTTAAAGGAATCCACCCAGCAAAGCTGCAGGCCCCCAGATGGGTCAGCAGGACAGAGACCCCTAAAGGATAGGATACAGGATTTATCCCAGTTTATGGTCAAACTGGAGAATCCCCCAAAGGTATTAATGATATCCAAAGCAGAATGCATAGTATTGGAATAGTCAGATATATATAAAAGAATATCATCTGTATAGAGAGCAATTTTATCTGTCCTGTCCCCGAGCTGGAAGCCCTCCACCCGCGGGGAGGATCTACTAACATTAGCCAATGGCTCTATGGCAAGCGCAAAGAGGAATGGAGACAGAGGGCATCCCTGTCTCATACCCCTCTGTAGGGAAAAACCCGAAGAGACATGACCATTTACCAAGACCATAGCTGTGGGTGCAGAATAAAGTTACTTGACCCATTTTATAAAATTAGGGCCAATGCCGAACCTATCCAGTACCCCCCACAAGAACTCCCACTCCACCGAATCAAACGCTTTAGCAGCATCAAGAGAAACAATAACCGAGGAGTAGGAGTCCTCGTGAGGGTACTGTAAATAAGTATATAATCAATGTAAGTTGGGTAGGGTGGCCCGGCCCGGCTTGAACCCCATATGATCCTCATGTAACACCTGCAAGATCACCGAGCTCAGCCTATTAGCCAATATTTTAGCCAGAATCTTCAAGTCACTTGTTAACAAGGAGATTGGACAGTACGATTCTACCTTCTCTGGGTCCTTATCTGGTTTTAGAAGAACAATGATCAGAGCCATGGAAGCAGGCAGTGTTCCCAATTTAAACAAGTCATTAAATATTGTAAGAAGTATGGGGCCATAGAAGTCAAAGTGGTTTTTATAAAGTTCCAATGGGATCCCATCCAACCCTGGGGTTTTCCCACTGGGGAATGATTTGATTGCAGTTTCCAATTCTGAAAGTGTCAAGGGAGAGTCTAAAAAGGAAGTTGCATCAAGGGACAATACAGGTAGGGAGATACCTTCTAAATAGCTCAGGATCTCCAGGTTACTGTACACTATTGTAGAGCTGTATAATGTCCTATAATATGCCACAAAGTCCTCCACTGTGTCAGGGGTCTTGGTATGGATCATATTATCAACAGTACGGATAGCAGTCACAGTATTAGAGGCCCTGTCAGTACTTGCCAATTTTGCCATAAAACTCCCAGGTCTGTCTCCTGTTGCATAGTATGAGTGTGGAGTGTATAGCTGATGATATTTAGCTTTATCCGTCAGACAAGAGCACCATTCAGTCTGGGCATGCAGCCACCTCTTCCTAGTAGTAGTAAGACTATCAGTAAGGTACTGAAGTTCCAGTGTCCTACATGCTGTTTCAAGCATCTGCTCCTGGTGCTTATAATCAGTTTTTAAGGTTGCCACTGCTTTAATTACTGTGCCACGCAAATATGCCTTAAAGGCATCCCAAATTATAGGAGTGGACGCTGAGCCCTCATTTAACTCCAGGAAGTCTCCCCACATCCCCTCAAACTCTGCTACAGTGCCCACTTGTGTTAGCCAAAAGGGGTTAAATTTCAAAAACAGCTGATCTCTGCTATCTCCCATATCCAAACATAATACTTATGGTGAGTGATACGAGATACCCCTGGTGACGTATTGAACATTCACTACTTTTGATAGCAAACATCTAGTCGTTAAGGTCAGATCTATCCTGGAGAAGGACGAATACGTAGTAGAGAAGCATGAGTATTGACGTGTGTCAGGGTAATGAACTCTTCTATCAAGCCCAAGCTCTCCAATAACAATGCAAAATTTCTGCGACGTGTAGTAGGGGCGGAAGAGGGCATTCTAAATCTATCCAGAGCAGGGTTAACAACATTATTAAAATCGCCAAGACATACAATAGGAACATTAGGATATAAAGCTATAAAGTCAGCCGCCTTTTTAAGAACATCTGAAGGAAAAGGAGGTGGGATATAGATGGCATTTAATAGCAAAGACATGGAATATTCCTGGCATTTTAAAAAAATGTATCTGCCCCATTGGTCTATTTGTACCTGATCAAGGAAAAACGGGATTGATCTTTGCACCAGAACTGATACCCCCCGAGAATGAGTGGTATGAGTGGAATGGTAAGCCCATCCCACCAACGGCTTAATAAGAGACATAGGGGGTATATTCAATTGAAGTCGAAAGTTGCCGTTTGTCGAAAAGACGGCAGTTTTCTACTTTTTTAGGTTGGAAGGGGTTCCGACCTATTCAATCTAACCCCAAATTATTCGACAAGTCGAGGAATTCAACTTGTCGAAAAGCACGTGGGTCGATGGAAAAGCTGCCGATCCACGTGCTTATGTCGAAAATGAGGCCAAAAACAACAGGCCCCCTTTTCAACCATCTCAATTTGATTTAAAAAAAAAAGTCAAAGTGAGATGCGGGAGCAGAGATCGGGAGAGCCGCGGGCAGCCAGATGGGGGGAGCAGCGCCGGAGGATGTCACAGCTGCCGCTCACAGCAGCGTCCATCCGGCTATATAACCGCTGCTGTAGCGCTGCTTTCCCCCGTCTGCCCACGGCTCTTCCCTGTCTCAGCTCCCGCATCTCAATTCGACTTTTTTAAAAGTAATTTTTAGAGATAATAACACTTATTGTCAAGGGAGCGCAAAAGTAAAATATACTGTGAAATAAAACAGATTTATAAGGTTAAATGAAATAAGCAACAACTGGTGGAGTAGTAAAGTATATGTAGGAGTGCTGGGTTCTATATATATATGGTTATATATATATATATATATATATATATATATATATAGACTTTTTTAATTTTTTTAAAGTAGAATTGAGATGACATTGAATAGCCCAGGTCGGATCCATTCCTAAAAATGAATGTTGGAATAAATCTGACTTCAATTGAATATACCCCATAACCTTTGCTCCGACCCGATGAGTCTCCAGAAGACATACCATGTCCACATTATATTGCTTAAAAAGTCTGAGTACAAGGGATCTTTTAACTTTATCGTATAATCTCCGGACATTCAAGGACAAAATCCTAAATCCTAGAGGCCATAAGTCAATATAACAGAGCAAAGAAGATCAATCCCGGGCACCCTATACATAGACTTTCAAATAACTCACACCAGGAGTATCAAAATAAAAAGAAATGAACAACAAAAACAACAACAACATACAAACATCCCACCCGCCCCAACCCCCCACCCCGTATACCTGACCGAACTGTGGTGTACCAATTCCCAAAAACCTTTTCCAAAACAAATTAGTAGAAACCTAACATGAAGAGGCAATGAATACTGTGACCAAAAGACAAGGTGTAGGCACCCACCATCAAACAAGGACAGTGAGAGGACACCATCCCGAGCCTTCTAGCACAATTTTAATTAGAGAAAGTAACCAGTGGCAGTAGCATCTAGCCGGGGCCCAGCGGTCCAGCCAAAGGGCAGCTTCTCGATGTGTGGCAAAGAATGTTGTCTCTCTGTCAGCCACAACCCTAAGCCTGGAGGGAAAAAGCATTGCATACTGTAGGTTAAGTTCTCTGAGTCGCCTCTTGATTGGGATAGATTGTGCACGGTCTTTTTGCACTTCTAGTGCAAAGTCCGGAAACGTAGCGATTTTGGAACCGTTCCACAAGGGGCCTTTAGTGCGTACCAAGGACAAAACAGCATCCCAGTCTTGATAATGGAGAAACTTTGCAATGAGGGTACGCGGTGGCTCACCAGAAGGGAGAGGCCAGAAAGGGATCCTGTGAGCTTGATCAACAGTGAAAAAGGGAGTAAGCGAATCAGCGCAAAAGGATTTCGTCAACCAGTTCTCAAGGAATTTCCCTCCGGGTCATTACCTTCCTCCTTTTCCGGCAACCACACAAAGCGAATATTGTTTCTTCGAAGTCTCCCCTCCATATCTAGCATCTTGCCTTTAATATCAGATAACTGACCATCCATGGAGGTGATACGGGAAGTCATCTGTGAGATTTTATCCTCTAAAGTGGAAGTGCGGATTTCAACCTCACTAACCCGCTCCCTGACTTTCTGGATATCGTGATCTATTATGGTTAAGTCTGCTTGAACCTGACCAATTTTGTCTGAGAGACACGACTCACTAGCCGCCAGCTCCTCCAACACTTTTGTAAAACATCATCAGTAGCGTCAGCTGAGGAAGAAGACAGGTTGGGGGAAGCCGGCGGAGGGGTATTCCCATCCCTATCCGGCGTTGCCGCATTTCAATCCGGAGTATGTTGAAACTGTGAAAGGCTGGCTGCAGCATATTTGTGGTGGTTTCGCACTATAATTAGAGATGGTGAGGCAAGAGAAAGCAGTTAATACAGCAAATCAGTGGCGGAACTAGCGAGCGGTGGGCCCAGGTGCGACAAAATGCTTTGGGCCCCCCCATCCCATCCAAGTCCACCCCCTCACCCCTGGAGAGGATCTGGTGAGAGAGACCTGCTCAGGGCCAGAGAAATGGATACCTAGCAACAGTGCCGTAACTAGACATTTTAACACTGTGTGCAAGAAACGGCATAGGAGCCCCACCCCTGCATGCAAAACAGGGGCAGTGCGCGCCGTAGGCGCGCGCAAAAATACATAGTGGCATGGCTTCATGGGGAAGGGGGTGTGGTCACAAGATAATACCAATTCATAAAACGGTGCACAGTAGTCTCCATTATTCAAATTACGCCGCACAGTAGCACCACTACATCAGGTAGAGACCCTTTTACACCTTACGGCGGACAGATTCCTCTTTTTACATCATTACAGCAGACAGCATCCCCTTTTTACACATTACGGCAGACAGCATCCCCTTTTTACACATAACGGCAGACAGCGTGCTCTTGTTACACACAGCGGCAGACAGCGTACACTTTTTACAAATAATGGCAGATAGCGTGCCCTTGTTAAACATAGTGGCAGACAGCGTACACTTTTTACACATAACGGCAGATAGTGTGCCCTTGTTAAACATAGCAGCAGACAGCGTACACTTTTTACACATAATGGCAGACAGCGTGCCCTTTTTACACATTACGGCAGACAGCGTGCCCTTGTTACACATTACGGCAGACAGTGTCCCCCTTTTTACACATTACGGAAGGCAGATTCCCCCTTTTACACATTGCGGCAGGCAGATTCCCCATTTTTACACATTGCGGCAGGCAGATTCCCCATTTTTACACATTGCGGCAGACAGTCGAAAGAAAGAAAGAAAGAAAGAAAGAAAGAAAGAAAGAAAGAAAGAAAGAAAGAAGAATTATACTTACCCTCTCCGCTGGCTCAGGCTCCTCGGTGCAGCTTCTGGTCACTCACGATTCCCGGGCAGGAGAGAAGGAGGAGGAGGGAGGTGGAGGAGGGAGCCGCAGCAGCGCTGTGTTATTGGTGGAGGCGCTGCAGCTGCTGCCCCTCTGCTTCACTATAGGCTGTTCTCGGAAGACAGCCTATAGTGAAGCAGAGGGGCAGCAACAGCAGCGCCTCAACCAGTAACAAAGCGCTGCTGCGGCTCCCTCCTCCGCCTCCCTCCTCCTCCTTCCCCCGTACCGCTGCTCCTCTCCTCTCCTCTCTGGGCGGCTGTGCGCTGCGGTTGCCCGCAGCGCACAGTGGCATGTAATGAGTCAGTTTGACTCATTACATGCTTTGGGCCCATGGACAGAGGCGGGCCCCAGTGCAACGCACTGGTTGCATTGGCGGTAGTTCCGCCTCTGCAGCAAATTCACAGTAGGTAGCTGTTGTCCCAGTATTTAAGCAGAGGTCACCAGAATCAGACAGGCTGGGTCATGAGCTGAATGAAGCAGAAGCAGAGCACATTCACCTCCCTGCAGAGTGCAGGACTAGGGTCCTTAAAAAGGAAGTATAGTGCAGAACCAGTTCAGAGTAAACACATAATAAAGGAGCTGATGCTGTAAGTGTTTGCTGTGTCAGGAAAGCATTCATAGAGAGCTGTGAGCATACAGCGGCACAACACTATGAGGATAACTGACTCAGGGTGTTATATGAGACCACTTATAAGATGGCCGCCCGCCACTTCCTGTCTATATGCAGCAAGTATTGGGCATCCCAGGCTTCCCCCGCACAGCCAGCAAGGGGGGTTAAACTCATTGGCCCACTCAGCGGCAATGTCCGGCGGCGCACGGCAGTGCAGTATTCCACCCCTGGAAGCATCTGCGGTCAGAGTCCCAGGGACACAGCAGCGGGGAGGAGATACCACAGGGATGTTGCAGCAGCTGAGAGAGACAGGCTTCAGGGCCGAGACCGGAAGTCACAGTGCCATTTTGGGTCCACGGAGCGAGGAGATAAAGAAGCACAAAAGCCAAACTCTACACTGCAGCCAGCCAGCGTGAGTCCTCAGGTGTCCAGGTTCATTCCCCCACCAGCTATATGAGTTTAGGCTCGGGGGGTACCTCAGGATATGTGTCCCAGATATATGAGGTGTTGAGCGCCCAGTCAGAGCAGATACTCCATGTTCCGCTTAGCCACATCCCCAGGTTGTATTTCTTTTTTAATAACTAAATGGACATTAACACAATGTGTGAATAAAGAGGTAAGTCTTGTGTCTTTTTTTGAAGATTTCTAGAGTGTAGGTCTCTAGAAGTTTATGAGGGAGCAGCAAAAAAACATAAGTTTGTCCCACAAATGAAGTAAAGGGGATTCTAGTTACTGCTACAATTCATCTGCAGATGGAAGAAAGTGAGTAGGGTGTTGTTGGAATGATGTGCGTGTAGGTGTTGATATTGCAAATTTATATAGGCAAACACCAGTGGATGACTTAACCAGTGGTTTCAATTTATTGATATATAGCAGGTCCAGCGTTTCCCACTGTAACACGTACACTGGTGATGGAACAAAGCTTGAGCAGACTTGGTGAGTATATGCTGCAAATGTGTAGTGCTACAGGGATGCTGGAAAATGTTGAAGATTGCAGGTAATAGCAGGTCTTTCTGAAGCTAAGTAGAAGAGTACTGTCTCCCACCATGTCACTAAGCACATACAGTCTCAAGTTGGCTCCTGCACATGTGTAGTAGCCAATTTTGGCATAGGGCATGAAGAGTCCCTGAAGAACAGGAAGACTGGAGTATGCACAGTAGAACACTACTATATCAACACCACCACCTCCCTTCCCCCTCGCTACAAGCTTCTCCATGTTACACAACCATTTCATTAAGCTTTTCTGTATCGATTCTAGATTCTAGATATCTTGATGCTCACTGACTGCAATGTTTGCAGAGTCATCATAATTTGGAAACCTTTCTCCAGAAAACGTGCATTTGCTCCTTGTGTTAAACTTTTCCCTCTGTGCTACAGTTAGTGATTGCTGCTCACTTCTTAATTTATATGACACCCTGGATCTCATTAAAGTTGGGTTGGCATTGTTGAATTTTTTTAAATATGTTTATTGAGAAATAGCACACACACAATATTATAGTGACAATAAGAAAAAGTAGGAATTTACAACACAGCACTGTTTCAATACAAGTCACAGTAGATAGCAGTAATAGAAAGAACGGTTCAATATGCAGAGTAACTGCCTCAATGGAGACAATAAGCCCAGTGAGGTAGATATTAAATTATGGAAGGACAGGCTAAAATGGTGGAGAGCCCCGTATGAGGATTGAAGTGTTGTACCATGTAGTGAGTTTAACTACTTTGCGTATATTATTTCTAGCGGGTAGCGGTAGGGTAATAATGTAAGGCAACCAGATTGCAAAGAATTTGGAAAAGCGAGATTCCGCATCGAGAGAACACTCCACTCAGTCCATTTAATAAAGATACAATAGAATGGGGAACATAAGGGTAACGGACATTGGGATTCTATGTATCCACTGAGACAGTATAGTCTTCTTTGATGCTGCAGCTATACGAGCTAATAACAATTTAGCTCCCTGAGATAATGAAGAATAACAAGTGTCATAACGATTCCAAAAGGCCCAGTTAAAAATTGCATTAAAAGGAATATTCGAAGTAACTAATGTAGTCATAAACATCTTTCCAAAACAATTGAATAATAGGGCAGGACCAGAGACAGTGAATAATATCAGCATCAGGTGAGGAACACTTGAAACAATGGGAATTGTCATCTATACCTGTAAGATACCTACGGCGAGGGGTGTAATATGCTCTATGTAAAAAATGTAAATGCATCTCTGCATATGAAGAAGAAACTAAACATTTGTTATGCAATAAATGCCAGTGGATTACAGTTTGGAGATCAGTTCCCGGCAGATTATCCGTCCATTTAGCCAGACCAGTAGTTTATCTGGAGAGATCTATCCTACGCCTGGTATATGCATAGATAAAGGGTGTGGAGTAAGGGGAATGAGGTGCCAAGTGCGTCTAGGGGAAAGGTGTAGTCAGCAGGCTGTAAGCATGATATCAATCACATTGCAAAGCTTTGCACTTGAAAATAAGCAAAAAGCGGGAAATGAAGGTTCGGGAATTTAAGTTTTAGTTGGGACAAAGTAAGTACTTCAGTACAGTTTGTATTCAGTAATTGGAATACTAGACGTAAGCCGTGAAAGTACCAATTCCTAACAATCGCATCGGCTTCCCCGCCCTGGAAATCCAGGTTACGTAAGAGTGGTTGGAATAAGGAATATGCTGTTGTAAGTCCCATACGTTTCCGTAATTGATTCCATGCTCTACATGGAGAATACAGTAGTGGGTTTTAGCACAAGGAAGCCGATGTAGAAGAATCACAAAGTGCAATATGGAAGGCAAATTACCATGTACTGTTCCAGTGCCTTATTAACAAAGTTGTCAGATCCCCCAACCCAGTCAATAGCATATCTATAATTGGCTCCCAAGGAGTAATCCTCCGGACATGTCAAATTCACTCCCCCTAATGAAGTCGGCTGTTTCAACTTAAAAAGAGCTATACGTGGGCTTTTATTCTCCAAAATGAAGTTGGTAAGGGCTTTGCTAATCGAGTGTATATCACATTTATTCAATAAAAACGGAAGCATTTGGATCGTACACAGCAGGCGTGGAAAGGAGATCATTTTGTACAGGTGACATCTACGCAGATATGAAATCGGCAGGTGCTGCCATCGTGCAAAATCATCTGCCATTTTATTAATAGAGTGCGAAAAATGTAATGTATATAAGTTAGTTAAGTTAGATGAAAAACGCAAGCCCAAATAGGTTATAAAACTGGTGGCCCACTTGAAAGGGAACATAGAGCCCCAATTTTGTTTAGCCCGGGGACCCAGAGCCAATGCCACTGTTTTGTCAAAATTGACTAAAAAGCCCAAAATCAAATTATAGTCTTTCAGTATTGTCAATAGAGAAGGGAATGCTATGATGGGGTCATTAGAGTAATAAGTCATAAGCAAAAGCCGACACCTTCACAGTACATGGACCTATACCTATCCCTTCCCAGGAAACATCTTGTATACAGGTATGAATCAATGGGTCAAGGGCCAAATTAAAGAGTAGGGGAGAAAGGAGACACTCCTGACATGTACCTCGATGTAGGGAGAATGAAGACGTGTTCAATCCATTTATGGTGAAGTATGCCTGCGGATTAGTATAAAGCATACGGAAGACCTTAATGAATTCTACTCCAAATTGTTGTGTGTGAAGGACCCTAAGCAAGTGAGACCATGACACACGGTCAAACGCTTTATCTGCGTCGCAACTAACCACTAGTGCTTTAGAGTCAGCGGAAGCATTAACACTATGTACTGCTGCGATCAGTGTATGAACATTATGTACTGAAGTTCTAGATTTTACAAATCCAGTTTGGGCAGGGTGTAAAATACGCTGTAGTACTAGTTGGAGGCTAGAAGCCAATAATTTAGTAAATAACTTTAGATCCTGATTTAGAAGAGATATACAGTAGGTTAAAAAGACTGGACATATACAGTAGGTTAAAAAGCTCTTTACCAGGCTTTGGAAACACAACTATTCTAGCATCCATAAATCCCTGAGGTGGAGAGGTCCCTTGTAACAATGAATTAAACAATGCCAACAAGTGAGGATTCAGGTGGGGAGCTAGCAGTCTATAGTACTCCGCCCCAAACCCATCTGGACCAGGTGATTTCCCATTATAGAGTGATTTAATCAAAGACAGCAATTCCAGTTCCGATACTGGGTCCATCAGAGATGTCCATTCCTCCTCTGTCAATACAGGTAAACCTGCTTTTTCCAAAAATTGCATACCCTCAATAGGATTATCCAGAGGGGCTGTGTATAGATTTTCATAATATTGAAAGAAGGCCTCAGATATAGCCTGTGTATCCATAGTCGAGGAATTTGGGCCAGTATTTAAATGGGTTATGCGGGAAGGGGCTAAGACCGGACTAGATTAGCTAGCAATTTGCCTGCTTTATTACCACCACAGAAGAATTTATTTTGTTGTACATCATAGGAGAAACTTGCCTGTTCAGTGCATAGTGTGTCATACATTCTCTTTGCATCAATATAGGCTTGTCTATTGACAGGAGAACCATGTAACACCATGGCAGCATAAGCCATCATCAGAGCTCTACTAAGATCATAAACTGGGTATTCAATAATTTGCGTTTTCTAGAAACATATTCCATAATTTGCCCACAGACAACTGGCATAGAAGCCAACCAAAGCAAGTTGATATCATTGACATGAACTACATTATAATCTAGGTAGTTAAGGAAGGCATGAGTAAGAAATGTACAGAAATCTGAGGAGTGTTCCAAATAAGCAGGGAAATGCCAATTATAAGATCGAGGTATAAAGGTATCTAGGGTGACTGAGACCCAAATCGGGACATGGTCCGAAAGTAAAATGGGTTCTATTCTAGAATCTACAATATGATGTAAAAGAGTATCAGAAATTAGCCAAAAATCTAGTCTGGAGGAGGAGTGGTGGGGATGGGAATAAAACATGTATTCATGAGCATCAGGTTAACGAATTCTCCAAGGGTCAGACAGTATTAGGAAACAGGTTAGTAGTGACAGCGAAGTAGGGGTGGTGATAATAGATGAACCAGGCGAGGAATATCTGTCCAGACCCACCGACTGAACACAATTAAAATCTCCACCCAAAATAATTTCCCCCTCCGCCCAGCCCTGTAATTTGGAATAAATGTCAGAAAAAAAAGACATATTTGGGCCATTAGTCGCATAAATAGTATAAACAGTATCTTTAGTTTCAAAAAGAGATATCTACCTTCCTGATCTACCAAGTTGTCAAAGGAAAGTAGAAGGGAGGGACTTATTGAGGATTGTCAAAAAACCTGTGCGCTTAGTTGTAAAAGAAGCCACCCTAAACTCCCCAATCCATGAATCCCGCAACACATTAGGGTCAGAGACCCTCCAGTGAGTTTCCTGCAATAATACTATGTCAGGCTTCAACTGTTTCAAATAGGTAAGATCCTTTTTCCTCTTAATAGGGGTATTAAGCCCTTCAACATTCCACGATATTAACTTGTACCATGATTGTATTGTTGTGGAAGAGGTGAGGGCTGATGGCATTTAACCTATTCCCACCCTATGCCAAATCCTAAATACAAAGTGCCAAAAAAAATTATCCCAACCTGTCCCAGCGAGCTAGCTGTGGTGGATCAATAAAGAAACAAGGCAATAAAAGGTTAAACATATTCCTACCATAAATTGTAGAGTATGTGTGTGAATAGCAATAAAACTATTAATCAGATTGCAAAACATTTTTTACTTTATAAGTACCCATGCAGGTGCTCCATGGAGTTGCTTCAATATCCAAAAAGAAAGTGTGAATAAGCGTGGGGAGAGAAACCCCAAACACAAGTCCAGATAACACCATGAGCGAAAACAATGTAATAAAAGATGAGAAGAGAGGAAAAAAAGAAAAGAAGGCAGCCAGGAGATAAGAAGAAAGAGCAGAAACAGAAGAAAGAGAAAGAACAAAAGAAAGAACAAAGCAAAACACTGAGGATAATATTGACTTACAGTAGACGGCGTTAAACATCAGCTACAGCTACGAGCAATTTTCTTATAGAAAAGGTAAAACTGGTACAATACATAAAACATGGAAATTGAGTCAATCAGGAACCTGAATGGGCAAAACCAAAAATGGTAATTAACCAACTGGAAAAGGATATAGTGAGTCAGTCAGCATCATGAACGTCAGACAATGGAGCTGTAGCCAGAGAGTCCACAAAGTTCCTGGCCGCTTGAGCAGATACGAAGAAGTAGGATTTACCATTGTGAGAGACTCAACTTGGCAGGGTACAATAATGCAAATCGATGGCCCAGCTCAAACAGGCATTTACATATTGGTGAATACTCTCGCCATTTTGCAGCCACTAGATAAGAGAAGTCTTGAAATAGCAGAATCCTAGAGTCCTGGTACCGAAGGTCAATATGTTTCCTATAGGCCTCTAGCAAGCAGATTTTATCAGCATAGTTAAGTATTCTCATGATGACTGGCCTGGGTTGATCTCTGGTGGACTGGTGATCAGGACCAATACGATGGACACGTTCCATCAAAATGGAGCCAGAATCTGAAACACAGCCAAGTTCTCTAGGCAACCATTGGGAGACCAGTTTCATGAGGTCGGACAGTTTCAGAGACTCTGGCAACCCTGTAAGACGTACATGATTTCTCATATTCCTGTTTTCCAAATCTTCAAGTTTGTCTAGAAGGGACATCACCAATTTGTCATGTTCCACAGTCAGATCATCCTCCAAATCTGAGATTCTTTGCTCGGCCTCAGAGATATGATGATCATGAGCAGAGAGCTGAGTAAGGGACAAATCTTGAGAGTCCTTCAGGGGCGCCAGCTTTTGATCCAGTAAGGATGAAAGAATATTTGTAATTTCACTTGTAGAGAAAGATTTGGTTGATTCCATAACTGGTGTAAGCAATGATGGACCTCGAGGACTGGAACCCTGACTATACGCCGGGGAAGCAGGGGCACTATTAGTAGAGTTGTCATGATTTTTGCCCTTACCCGTTTGGGCACCCCTGAGATTCCGTGGAGTTTTAGACATGAATTTGTCCATAGTAGTAGCCACACATGGCCGCTAGAGAGGTGAGCAATAGTTCCACAAAACAGGCATAACAGAAAAAGAAAAAAAAGGCAATACACTGGCTGTGTTGAAGAATATTGTTAACGCAGATCCACATAAGTAAATCACAGGAGTGTATATAGGAGAATATTAATTCAATATTGTAGGAGCCAGCCAGTAGCTATAAAACAGAACAAAAGGCAGTTCAAGTGTGGAGACAGGACCCTGTTACTCACAGTTGCTGCAGGTGAGATCCAAGGGGCGAGATAGGATAACAGTTCTGGAGGTTAATGTAGCTGTGGATACGGACTAGCCGATATCCACAGACATGCAGCAGACAGGCAGATAGGGATCCAGCTATCAGTGTGTGGAGATCCCAAAATGGTGGCCGGGAGGAAAGCACTGTGAGTAGGGCAGCACACAGCCCTGCAGGTGAGTGTTGCTGCGTGGGGAAGGGAAGCCAGCAGAGCCCGCAGCAAGGAGAGCCTCACCGGGATTGAGAGAGGCCAGCCATTCAGCAGCAATCCCAGGCGGAACAGGGCACTCCGTTCCGCCGCCCTGGAGAGTCGTGGAAGGTCCCCAGCACACTCGAGGTCCCGGCTTCAGGAAGGTGGAGGGCCACTACCCGAAGAGATGGTAATACCATCCCGCAGCACCACGGATCCAAGACCACCAGTCCCGGTCACGTACGGCAGCCGGCAGGGCTAAACAGGAGGGCTAGTGTGAATTTCAAAATATTTCTAAAAATAAACATTTCAATGCCAGCATTAATATATACTGCAGACACAAGGCGCATCTTATAACCATAAATGATAAAAGTGCGATGAACGTGCAACACTATATCCCTTAAGAGAAAACAAGCAGTCACACACATGGTATACTGAGGTCCAATGTTCAGAGATATATATATTTGATAGTAAAAAGGTATGCATACAAAATAACATATGTACAGTATATCATTAAGTATAACTTGTATATGGTTGCAGAGTTACAATTACACAAGAAGCAGTTGCAGTTACATAAGAATCAGTTACAGCCAATATACATATGCTTAGTTTCACTGGTCCCAGGCAGCCAGTCATCAGGTAGGAGACTTCTAATAAGGGTGTGTGTGTGTGTGTGTGTGTGTGTGTGTGTGTGTGTGTGTGTGTGTGTGTGTGTGAGAGAGAGAGAGAGAGAGAGAGAGAGAGAGAGAGTATGATAATTTATCAGAGACTTCCTGCTTCTGGCTCCCTATTTTTATACAGTAAAATAATGGGTGTATACAACAGTGGGTTTCATCTTCTTCCATTGGTCCAGAGGCTAGACCTCTCAAGAACTTGACGGCTCATAGGTCAGTGTGAGGGCATGATATACACTGCTCTAAAAAATAAAGGGAACACTAAAATAACACATCCTAGATCTGAATGAATGAAATATTCTTATTAAGTAAGAATGTGAATGTGCTGACAACAAAATCACACAAAAATTATCAATGGAAATCAAATTTTTTAACCCATGGAGGTCTGGATTTGGAGTTACACTCAAAATTAAAGTGGAAAAACACATGACCTCCCTATAACCCACACAAGTGGCTCAGGTAGTGCAGCTCATCCAGGATGGCACATCAATGTGAGCTGTGGCAAGAAGGTTTGCTGTGTCTGTCAGAGTAGTGTCCAGAACATGGAGGCGCTACCAGGAGACAGGCCAGTACATCAGGAGATGTGGAGGAGGCCATAGAAGGGCAACAACCCAGCAGCAGGACCGCTACCTCCGCCTTTGTGCAAGGAGGAACAGGAGGAGCACTGCCAGAGCCCTGCAAAATGACCTCCAGTAAGCCACAAATGTGCATGTGTCTACTCAAACGATCAGAAACAGACTCCATGATGGGTGGTATGAGGGCCCGACGTCCACAGGTGGGGGTTGTGCTTACACCCCAACATGGTGCAGGACGTTTGGCATTTGCCAGAGAACACCAAGATTGGCAAATTCACCACTGGCGCCCTGTGCTCTTCACAGATGAAAGCAGGTTCTCACTGAGCACATGTGACAGACGTGACAGAGTCTGGAGATGCCAAGGAGAATGTTCTGCTGCCTGCAACATCCTCCAGCATGACTGGTTTGGCAGGGGGTCAGTAATGGTGTGGGGTGGCATTTCTTTGGGGGGCCACACAGCCCTCCATGTGCTCACCAGAGGTAGCCTGACTGCCATTAGGTACCGAGATGAGATCCTCAGACCCCTTGTGAGACCATATGCTGGTGCGGTTGGCCCTGGGTTCCTCCTAATGCAAGACAATGCTAGACCTCATGTGGCTGGAGTGTGTCAGCAGTTCCGGCAAGACGAAGGCATTGATGCTATGGACTGGTCCGCCCATTCCCCAGACCTGAATCCAATTGAGCACATCTGGGACATCATGTCTCGCTCCATCCACCAACGCCACATTGCACCACAGACTGTCCAGGAGTTGGTGGATGCTTTAGTCCAGGTCTGGGAGGCGATCCCTCAGGAGACCATCCGCCACCTCATCAGGAGCATGCCCAGGTGTTGTAGGGAGGTCATGCAGGCAGGTGACTCCAAATCCAGACCTCCATGGGTTAATAAATTTGATTTCCATTGATCATTTTTGTGTGATTTTGTTGTCAGCACATTCAACTATGTAAAGAACAAAGTATTTAATAAGAATATTTCATTCATTCAGATCTAGAATGTGTTATTTTAGTGTTCCCTGTGTAATTTATGTGTTGAATATATCTTTGTGGCTTGTCTGTGTGGATGCGTATGCTACTGTATATCCTGTGCACGCTGCGTGTACGCGCACAAACACAGACATCTATGGAGTTTGTATTTTGTCTGTTTGTAATATTTTTGACAGTCCACCCTTTGACAGTAATTGTCACACTAAACATAATTACAAAAAATATTTAAAACAATAATTGGTGACCTAGACACACGTATGTATTCATTTAGCAAAACAGACATTGACTATAGTTGGGGAAGACAGGGAGGAGGACAGGACATCCTCTATATGCTCTTGGCGGTCACAGGACCACTGGTTGGGTGTGGGATGACATTCAACCTATAGAGCATGCTGGGACAGTGCTATAGCCTATGATGTCTGACTTGAACGATTGTTACATACATACATACATACATGTACTACATCTTTGCACACTGATGTTCAGATTCGATAGAGGTTTTGCTGGGTAGAGGGAGAAAACACAAACAAATTGTGAAAGAGATATATAAAATTTTCATGGTATACATTCCTATCATTCCCTGAACATTGGGGTATATTTACTAAAATTCGTATTTTTCAGAATGAGGTTAAAGATCAAACAAGAATGACATCGAAAGTGTAATTTTGCAAATTTTTGAATTGATTACGACTAATTTACTAAGCTGTCGTATTTTTCAATTTCGTATTTTCCCATGTCGATGTCATTCGTAGTTTTGTAAAGTAGAATGCGGCCGATTTAGTGGTTTTGCGGCCGTGTTAAGAGGTTTTTTTATGACTGCGTCACATTTTAGTCACGGCAGTGTTTGTCCGTTCACGTCCGCATTTTTTTTTATAAGTTTCGTTTTTGTCACTCGTCCGTGATTGGTTTGATTCATGATGGAGGAGTGTCTGTGCACATTACTATAAAAACGCCCCAAACCGTCAGCACCTCGTGGGTTTAGCTAGTGGAGAGGTGAGAGGAAGGTGTGTTAGGAGTTGGAGAATTTTTTGGAGTTTGAGGAGTATTTGAGGAGGTTATTTTCGATTGTTGAGTGCTGTACTGTGTGTGTAAGTATTCTTGTCATACTTGTTGTGTAGTTATTTAAAAGTTTGTCTACTTTTTTGTCATTGTTTTTTATTTAACGTCTATTGTCATTGTTTGTGAGTGAGTGTGTGTGTGTTTGGTGTGTGGTGTGTAGTGGTAGTGGAGGAGTGTGTTTTCTGGTTTTTTTTTTCTCAGTGTTATTTGTTGTTTATCCTGATTATGTCCCAGTCAGAGGTGATTGTGGTGGAGGAGGTGAGTGAGAGGGAGGAGGTAAGTGAGGTGGAGGAGGTGAGTGAGAGGGAGGAGGTGAATGAGGTGGAGGAGGTGAGTGAGAGGGAGGAGGTGAGTGAGGTGGAGGAGGTGAGTGAGAGGGAGGAGGTGAGTGAGGTGGAGGAGGTTAGTGAGGAGGAGGGGGTGGCTGCTGCTGCAGCCTCCAGTGATAGTGATGGTGTTGTGGCTCCGCAGCCACGCACCACTACAAAGACTGGCCGCAATGTAAAATTCAGCGACGCTGAAAATATGGCTTTGGTGCGGGAGCTGATGAGGCATCATCGGCAGTTTTTTGGCCATGATGCTGCAAAGGTGTCGTCACGCATGAAGTCTGTTCTGTGGGGGAAGGTCATTGCGGCTGTGAATAGTGAGGGTGTGGTGAGGCGGACCGAGGACACGTGTCGTAAGTGTTTTTACGACATAAAGCGCCGTTTCAAGGCGAAGATGGCCAAGGAGGCTAAATCAGCCCGCCAAACCGGGGGTGGACACCCCTTCCGTGCATCTTATCGTGATTGGGAGGAGCCTGTGCGTGCACTCATTCTGCCAGAAGTGGTTGGTGCGACTCATGTCCGGGATTCTGACCGGCCAAGGCAGGATGGTGAGTTTTATTTATTTATTTAAAAATTTAAACATCTGTGTTTTGTCCTTTGTTGTCTGAAATTTCTACAAGCTAATTGTGATTGTCAGTTTGTTAATTATTCTAATGTGTTGGTGATGTAGTGCAGGCCTGGGAAACCTGTGGCTCTCCAGGTGTTGCGAAACTACAAGTCCCATCATGCCTTGCCTCAGTTTTGCTATTAGTGAATGCTAAAACTGGGGCAGGGCATGCTGGTATATGTAGTGTTAATACATCTTGAGAGCCACAGGTTGGCCAGGACTGATGTAGTGTTAATATTAATTATGTATATTTTTTTCCTTTGTATAGTTTTTTTTCTCTGGTTGCCTTGGCCTTTTCCTGGCGTTTGATATCAGTAGTAAATCTTTGTAGGTGTATTTTAAAGAAGTGTGATGAATATGTTTTATGCAAAGTGTTTTTTTATTATGATTTCATAGGATTTATGTTTATTGTGTGTTGTTCTGGGTTGTCCTTTGTGTGTTTGATGTGTTTTTCATGCATATTTGTTTTTTCAGTTTACATTTTTGTGCAGATATTTGTGGCTAGTGTTTTCTAGGTTTTTTTTTTAAATTGGTACCTTGGCGTGCAATAATGTGGTTGTGTCAAGCTATGTCGTTTGGATTTTAACCATTATAATATTGTGCATTATTTGCCTTTGTGTATGGATTATTTAGTGAAATTGTATCTTATTTAAAGTATGCACACCCAATGAAGTCAGGCAGAAAAGCATAAGCATCGTTTAGTTTACTTATCATCAGGTTCTACATATGTTTACATCACAATAAGGATTTTGCAAAAACATTGATAAAAAAAAGTATGTTCATAAGGTCATTCTTCATATTTTTACAGTACGAAAGAGAAGCAGCACAGCCAGGCCACATCCAACACTGCCAAGTGATGCAGATGGTGGGAATGCAGGTAAGATTTAACTGTAAACACATATTCAGCAAACACATAGAAACACAAAATGTTAATGTTTATCTTATCACATAGGTTCTTCTTCTGTAAACCCCCCTCCACTAAGGCGCCCATCACAGGGCTCGGTGACTGTGCCTAGGAGGCCAACCAAGAGACGCCATCTTGAGGCTGAATCAGCAGCACCATCATCACCACCCCAACGGCGCATCTCCGCAGTGTTGTCCCTGCCACCACAAGCAATTTTGGCCAGTCCACAAAGCGAGGATCCACAATCACCTCAGCTGTCTGGTGAGTAAACATAAAAGTTAATTGTAAAAAATTTAAAAAACAGTGTGGTCGATGAATTAACCTGGATAAGACATAATGAAGTGATAAACCACTGATATGTGCAAGGTGATAAAGGCAGAAGCAAAACAGATCATAACAAGTTAAATTACAGATTGGAGCTGTTTGGCTTGTGCCTTTATCACCTTGCACATATCACTGGTTTATCACTTCCTTATGCCTTCTCCAGGTTAATTCATCTGCACCACTGTTTGTGTACAGGGCAAAATAATGTATTTGATAAAAAAAAAACATCCTGGTAATAATCACAAACAACAAGCACATGGGCTTTACGTTATTTTTGTGGTTACATTTTCAGATGTGATGTTGCCCATAGCAACCAATTTTGAATTATATTTAATTTGCAAGAAACAGCAACATAATTGTAATCTATAATCCAATTGTTTTGCATGGCCAACATCACCAGTTCTAAACATAGGCCACCTTAAGACATTTACATGCATTTTTAACGAAGAATTTGTGTTTTACTTTATTTGTCAAATTTTTGCACAGAACACTGACTGCCTTGAACAATGTATGAGTGTTTTGCTAAACACATTTAATGTATTGTGTGTGTTTAACAAAAGGAAGGTTCATACACAATCTGTAAATGAAGTAATTTAAAATTGTTAGAGTTCTTCGTGTTCGCACATTAATTATGGCTCAGAGTCCGACAATTCCCTAAATCATTTTTCAATTGAGTATGGAACGTTCGAAGCCACATATGTCTTCAAAAAGGTGAGCTACATAGTTAATTTTAGGGCACAATCTCTGTATCATTTACAACATGAATATTATTAAGTAAGGCATGTTGACGTAAAGCAAATAAAAAAACAATGCAAAATATTGACTAAATAGTGGCTGTATTCAACAGCATACAGAACCACCCATCATGGACGAGGACGCCCAGCAGGAAAGTGACCAGCAGGAGACCTTCACACTACACCTGCAGCCCATCGATCCTACCCAGCCAACCACGCCGCAGGACATAACCCAATCACCCCAAACAGCCCACAGCCCCCAATTGAGGCCAACACCACCCCAGCAACAAATAGCCCCAGAGTTTTGGAGCAGTTGGGCCACACAACAGGCGCAACACTATGCCTGCCTGAAAACCCACACCCAATACCTTGCCAGTCTGCCCCATCATCTGCCTTGCCTCAGTCGGAACTCAGGCAGACTGATAGTTCAGGTTGGCAGAATTGCCAATTCAATGGAGCAGATGAGGGCAGACAACAGTCAAATGCAAGCCAATTTACTCCGAATCATGGATGAACAACAGCGGCAGCAACAAGCCATCATACAAATTATCCAACACAACCAACTGATAAACGAAAACCTCTCCCGAATTATTGCCAACAACACTGCCGCAAATACACAACTGCCTGCAAGCATACACAACCTGAGCCAAAGCATTAATGTGTTGGCATCCCAACAAATAAGCTCAAGCTCGGGAACAACCACACCAAGCCAGACCCCAGTTACCTCCCCTGTTAGACGCTCCAGCAGAACACGGACCAACGAACCAGGCCAATCCTCTGCACCCAGCACACACAAAAAAAAAAAATGAAGGCTGCAGCAAATCGTTGTTTACCAATTAAGTTTTGGCAATTGTTACACCAAAAATGCCTGTGTTCAAGCAAATAATTATTTTACACCCAATATGTGTATGGTTTAATGTGCTAATGAGTGACAGTGTAAGTTATTCAAATTATAGTATAACTGTAAAGAACAGTATAAATAACAAACACTAACGCAACACAAACAACATTCACACCTACAATACATTTTAGAAAAGTGGTTAGGCAAGGTTATTTATATAAAAATAATACTTACCGTTAAAATAACACTGAATCACTTCTTGCCTTACCTGCCTCCCTACATCTGTACTCACACTGTCACCAGATGTATCTAACTCACCTACTTGCTGGCTGTTTTCTTCATCACCAACATGTGGCAGATGTTGGCGCAAACACATGTTATGAAGAAAACAGCAGCAGAACATAATCCTAGTCACCTTTGAGGGACTATACAACAAAAGCCCAGCAGACTTATCCAGACACCGAAACCTAGATTTCAGCACCCCAAAACATCTTTCTATCACATTCTGCGTAGACCTATGTGCATTATTAGAATTGTGTTCAGCAGGAGAATCAGGTTGGGACAATGGAGTAAGGAGCCAAGAGTAGCAGCCATAACCACCATCACCTGAAAGACAGATATAGGCAACATTAGGACATGTGGATTATGGTAAATAACATACAAAAATCAGGAGGTTGAAGTTACCACACATACACACAACACACTTGGAACATACCCTGCAGCCAGCCATCAGGCATTTGTCCGTCCTCAAACTTATCGAAGAGGGATGACTGACTGAGGATGAAGGAGTCATGGCAGCCGCCAGGGTAACCTGCAACCACACTCATTATTTTTAGATTTGCATCACAAACCACCTGGACATTAGTGGATTGGCCCATATGTCTATTTGTATAAATATATTGCCTGCCCCTAGGTGGTCTCAGCTCAACGTGTGTGCAATCTATGGCACCCAGTACATTGGACATGCCAGCAAGCTCATAGAAAGCTACCCTGACTGCATGCCACTGCGACTCCTGGGTAGGGAAGCAGATAGAGGCATCTATGTGGGGTTCCAAGACATCCAAAACCTGAGTGGACATTACAAAATATAAGGTGAGTGTCATGATCTGTAAGCAGTACAATACTGTGTTATATTACATAACAGAAGCACCACTTAGACATAGACGTGTATGTATGTTTAAACTCACCTGATTTAAATATTTTGAAAAGGTGGGCTGGGAGATACCAATTACATCGCCAGTCACAGCCTGGAAGCTCCCAGTAGCCATAAAGTGAAACACAGCCAGGAGTTTGTGCAGGCCTGAGACAGAGCGAGAGCGTGCTGTCTCAGGGTCTAGGTCCAGTTTGACAAGGTCATACAGACGGAAAATGTTTGTTCTATTTAGCCGGAACATCTGTATGACCATATCATCAGCCAATGCGTTCAAGTTTAATCGCCCCCTAAAAAAACGAGGCCTGCGCAGCCTCCGCGGCACCTGTACAACCTGCTGACCATGTTCACTTACCTGGCCCTGGTTTATTGTAGCCTCATGGAGCAGTCTCAGGTATCCCCCAGCAAACAAGAAATCTGTAGTACACACGGCAGCAGCCATTTCAGAGTGAGAGTTGCTCAAAATGTGCTTGGGTCCCTTTTAAAGGGCCAAAAAATCAGGTGTGACTAATGTATAATTGAAAACACATGTGAACACGCTTCTCAAAAGCAGGTCTACTTTTTTTAGGACTTTTTTACGATTTGTATTTTTTCACGGCCGCAAATGCATATTCACGGTGGAGATTTTAAATACGAATGTTTAGTAAATGACCGTGTTCCATACCTAAACAGCCGCGTTTGACCGATGGTGTATTCATTCGTATTTTTATTCTTGGACTTCCAAAAAAATACGAATACCCTCATCACTGCCGTGATTTGAGTTTAGTAAATTCCCAAGATGACACTTTGAAGAAAAAACACCATCTCGGTCAAAATCGGGACCTTAGTAAATATACCCCATTGTTTCCATTCCTGGATCGTATGTTGGGGGTCATTCCGAGTTGTTCGCTCGTTGCCGATTTTCGCTATACTGCAATTAGTCGCTAACTGCGCAATGCGCAAGGTTCGCAGAGCGCATGCGCTTAGTTATTTTACACAAAAGTTAGGTATTTTACTCACAGCATAACGAAACTTTTTCATCGCTGTGCTGATCGTTGTGTGATTGACAGGAAGTGGGTGTTTCTGGGCGGAAACTGGCCGTTTTATGGGAGTGTGCGGAAAAACGCAGGCGTTCGAGTTGCAAAACACAGGAGTGGCTGGAGAAATGGGGGAGTGGTTGAGCAAACGCTGGGTGTGTTTGTGACGTCAAACCAGGAACGAAAAGGACTGAACTGGTCGCAATGGCTGAGTAAGTCTGGAGCTACTCAGAAACTGCTAAGAAATTTCTATTCGCAATTCTGCTAATCTTTCGCTCGCACTTCTGCTAAGCTAAAATACACTCCCAGAGGGCGGCGGCTTAGCGTGTGCAATGCTGCTAAAAGCAGCTAGCGAGCGAACAACTCGGAATCACCCCCATTAGGTCTGTTTCATCATTGAACAAGGGTTATTATTTCAGGTAGTGTCCTTCCTAGATAACATAAACCTTCAGAGTTCGGGGAGAGCCACTTATAATTAGCTCTTTATCTGCTACGTGTGAATAGGCCATTGTCTGATTGTTCCTGATTACCTCCCAATTTCCTGATTTCCTGAAATTGGTGAGATTTAAACATACCAGGGATTTATCTATGGTACTAGTGGATCTTAAAACTAGGGGGTCTAGTTATATTATATTCCTTATCCACCAGTCGTGGTCGTCCCCTTCCGTGTCATTCAAGTACGTCAGCTAACTCTAAATAATATGGCACTAATCCTGAATTATTTTGTCTTAGAGCTACCTGTGAGCACATCCAACATTTCGTTTAATTTAAGACCTTACCCACTAGTGAGTGGTAATCACTCGCAGGATGTCTGTCAAATGCTGCCTTATTGCTAGACTGACATCTCTGGATGCACTCATCTTCAATTATAGGGTCACAATAACTACAAAATATAGTATTCCTCAGACAATAGCCTATCGCGTTACCTCCGAACTCTGTAACTTCTAGACCTTTGATTTTCTCTGACTTTAAACAAAGTGACTGGCTGATCCTGGGATCCTATAAAGACATCACTCCTTTCTCCAGAACCAGTTCCAGTCCCACACTCGACTCCTCATGAAACCTCACAAAAATAGAATGTCCTGAAAAAAATGTTTGTTAACGGGAAAAAAGAAAGATAGAACAAAACAAATCTTGCTTATAGCAAATCCATTACAATGACTGGTCTTTTTGTAATCCTTTAATACGCTAAGGTAGTGTTCAACAGTGCCACCTCTCAGTCTTCACGGAACAGATTCTCGGGTAATATTTTTGCGACTTCACTCCCTTTACAAGTTCCTTCCGGAGTAACGACTTTCTTGCGATGGTAATTGTGGACCCAAGTCTCTGTCTCAGCTACTTTCACTGGAATTGTGCTGTCAACAAAACTTGGTACTGTCCTTCCCACCTGTCACCTGTTAGGCAACCTAAGCGTAAGAATAATCACACAGTCTCTTGGTTCATAATCAAGACAGTTAGTAGTTGGCATATCAGGAATCAACAGTTTCAAGTTCTTTTGTTAAGTTCTCAAATGCTGGCTCATCTCGATAAGGTACTGTACTGTCACCTCATTTGTGTATTTCTGATCATGGTGTGGATCGATCATGACATGAGGTTTTCTTCCAAAAAAAACCCAAAACAAAACAAAAATTTCAAAGAGGGTGATTCGTTAAGTGGGGATCTGGGAGTGGTTCCGATGCTACATAACGCTAGTGGCAGTGTCTATGACCACAATAGTCCAGTTTCAGCTATCACTTTGCTCCTCCTAAGGATACCATATCTACACACAAATTTCTGCACATTTTTCTTTGCGGTAAACACAGCAGTATTTGTGGCAGTGGGAAATGCCTCTACCCAGTTTGAGAAAACATCAGTGCACACGAAAACATATTTCAAATTCCTACAGGGTGTTAACTGTACGAAGTTGATTTGTATTACCTGAAAAGGTCCGTCTGCAGGAGGAGTATGGGATGGCTCTGTCAGTGCTACCATACCATTTTTATTTTTATTTTATTTTTTCCTTCAATAGCTCGCTTCCACCCCACCATGTGTTTTTCCTGTAATGTTAACCTCCACTGATTGCACACCTTTCCATTGTGCCCTACATGCAGGATACATACTACGACATAAGCATCAGTTTTCCCATATATGATCTTGGCCCTTGTATGGCTCACCTCCCACAGTGTAAACTTCAAAGTGCGCCCAACATGGCTGCCCCATATGGTACACTTGTGGATGGGATGAAAAATACATGGACCTTGTGGTTTTGCTGGAACCCTACTCTAAACTGTAGGACTCTGAAATCACCCCCATTTTGTGTCATCTCTTCTAGGGGTAGACTATTCCACCCTGGGTTATCCTACGCTGAGCGCCCAAGATGGCTGCCGCACTTGGTACCTGTGAGGGTGGTATACACAACCCTTGGAAGTTATTACCCAAAATGCCTACACCAATCCTGCATTATGCTTTCTGTGTGCTTAAGGTTTTCTTTTATGTCTGTGTGGCTTATCTATTAGTGATGAGCGGGTTCGGTTCCTCTGAATCCGAACCCGCCCGAACTTCAGTTTTTTCTTCACAGGTCCGAGCGACTCGGATCTTCCCGCCTTGCTCGGTTAACCCGAGCGCGCCCGAACGTCATCATCCCGCTGTCGGATTCTCGCGAGACTCGGATTCTATATAAGGAGCCGCGCGTCGCCGCCATTTTCACACGTGCATTGAGAGTCATAGGGAGAGGACGTGGCTGGCGTCCTCTCCGTTTAGAGAAGAGAGAGACACAGTAGAGACGAGAGAGACACAGTATTTTGGGGAGCATTATTACTATTAGGAGGAGTACTACTATACTACTATACTACTTGCTGAAGTGATATAGATTAGATAGTGTGACTGTGTATTGTATTAATTATCTGACTTGTGGGGGAGACACTGACAGTGGGGAGCAGTTAGAGTCTGAGAGCAGGACTCAGGAGTACATATAACGTACAGTGCACACTTTTGCTGCCAGAGTCAGTGCCACACTGCCATTGTTGTGACCACACTGACCACCAGTATAATAATATATTTTGTGATTGTCTGCTTAGGACTCGGAGTACTAGTTGCAAGTTGCAACGTGACCTGACCACCAGTTTAATAATCAATCACCACCAGTTTAATATATATATATATATATATATATATATATATATATATATAATTGTATATAATATATATATATATATATATATATATATATAATATTGTATACCACCTACCCGTGGTTTTTTTTTTTTTCATTCTTCTTTATACATACTACTATAGTAGCTTACTGTAGCAGTCTGCGGTGCTGCTGACCTGACAGTGTCCAGCAGGTCCGTCATCAGTCATTACATAATAAATATATATAGTACCTGTCCGGCTGCAGTACTAGTGATATTATATTGATTTAATCTCATTATCAATAATTTATCATCCAGTCTAGACTCTATATTAGCAGCAGACACAGTACGTTAGTCCACGGCTGTAGCTACCTCTGTGTCGGCACTCGGCAGTCCATCCATAATTGTATACCACCTACCCGTGGTTTTTTTTTTTCTTTCTTCTTTGTACATACTACTATAGTATAGTAGCTTACTGTAGCAGTCTGCGGTGCTGCTGAGCTGACAGTGTCCAGCAGGTCCGTCATCAGTCATCATTACCTAATAAATATATTATCTACCTGTCCGGCTGCAGTACTAGTGATATTATATATACATACATATATATATTGATTTCATCTCATTATCAATCATCCAGTCTATATTAGCAGCAGACACAGTACGTTAGTCCACGGCTGTAGCTACCTCTGTGTCGGCACTCGGCAGTCCATCCATAATTGTATACCACCTACCCGTGGTTTTTTTTTTTTTCTTTCTTCTTTGTACATACTACTATAGTATAGTAGCTTACTGTAGCAGTCTGCGGTGCTGCTGAGCTGACAGTGTCCAGCAGGTCCGTCATCAGTCATCATTACCTAATAAATATATTATCTACCTGTCCGGCTGCAGTACTAGTGATATTATATATACATACATATATATATTGATTTCATCTCATTATCAATCATCCAGTCTATATTAGCAGCAGACACAGTACGTTAGTCCACGGCTGTAGCTACCTCTGTGTCGGCACTCGGCAGTCCATCCATAATTGTATACCACCTACCCGTGGTTTTTTTTTTTCTTTCTTCTTTGTACATACTACTATAGTATAGTAGCTTACTGTAGCAGTCTGCGGTGCTGCTGAGCTGACAGTGTCCAGCAGGTCCGTCATCAGTCATCATTACCTAATAAATATATTATCTACCTGTCCGGCTGCAGTACTAGTGATATTATATATACATACATATATATATTGATTTCATCTCATTATCAATCATCCAGTCTATATTAGCAGCAGACACAGTACGTTAGTCCACGGCTGTAGCTACCTCTGTGTCGGCACTCGGCAGTCCATCCATAATTGTATACCACCTACCCGTGGTTTTTTTTTTTTTTCTTTCTTCTTTGTACATACTACTATAGTATAGTAGCTTACTGTAGCAGTCTGCGGTGCTGCTGAGCTGACAGTGTCCAGCAGGTCCGTCATCAGTCATCATTACCTAATAAATATATTATCTACCTGTCCGGCTGCAGTACTAGTGATATTATATATACATACATATATATATTGATTTCATCTCATTATCATCCAGTCTATATTAGCAGCAGACACAGTACGGTAGTCCACGGCTGTAGCTACCTCTGTGTCGGCACTCGGCAGTCCATCCATAATTGTATACCACCTACCCGTGGTTTTTTTTTTTTCTTTCTTCTTTGTACATACTACTATAGTATAGTAGCTTACTGTAGCAGTCTGCGGTGCTGCTGAGCTGACAGTGTCCAGCAGGTCCGTCATCAGTCATCATTACCTAATAAATATATTATCTACCTGTCCGGCTGCAGTACTAGTGATATTATATATACATACATATATATATTGATTTCATCTCATTATCATCCAGTCTATATTAGCAGCAGACACAGTACGGTAGTCCACGGCTGTAGCTACCTCTGTGTCGGCACTCGGCAGTCCATCCATAATTGTATACCACCTACCCGTGGTTTTTTTTTTTTCTTTCTTCTTTGTACATACTACTATAGTATAGTAGCTTACTGTAGCAGTCTGCGGTGCTGCTGAGCTGACAGTGTCCAGCAGGTCCGTCATCAGTCATCATTACCTAATAAATATATTATCTACCTGTCCGGCTGCAGTACTAGTGATATTATATATACATACATATATATATATATATTGATTTCATCTCATTATCATCCAGTCTATATTAGCAGCAGACACAGTACGGTAGTCCACGGCTGTAGATACCTCTGTGTCGGCACTCGGCAGTCCATCCATAATTGTATACCACCTACCCGTGGTTTTTTTTTTCTTTCTTCTTTGTACATACTACTATAGTATAGTAGCTTACTGTAGCAGTCTGCGGTGCTGCTGAGCTGACAGTGTCCAGCAGGTCCGTCATCAGTCATCATTACCTAATAAATATATTATCTACCTGTCCGGCTGCAGTACTAGTGATATTATATATACATACATATATATATTGATTTCATCTCATTATCATCCAGTCTATATTAGCAGCAGACACAGTACGGTAGTCCACGGCTGTAGCTACCTCTGTGTCGGCACTCGGCAGTCCATCCATAAGTATACTAGTATCCATCCATCTCCATTGTTTACCTGAGGTGCCTTTTAGTTGTGCCTATTAAAATATGGAGAACAAAAATGTTGAGGTTCCAAAATTAGGGAAAGATCAAGATCCACTTCCACCTCGTGCTGAAGCTGCTGCCACTAGTCATGTCCGAGACGATGAAATGCCAGCAACGTCGTCTGCCAAGGCCGATGCCCAATGTCATAGTACAGAGCATGTCAAATCCAAAACACCAAATATCAGTAAAAAAAGGACTCCAAAACCTAAAATAAAATTGTCGGAGGAGAAGCGTAAACTTGCCAATATGCCATTTACCACACGGAGTGGCAAGGAACGGCTGAGGCCCTGGCCTATGTTCATGGCTAGTGGTTCAGCTTCACATGAGGATGGAAGCACTCAGCCTCTCGCTAGAAAACTGAAAAGACTCAAGCTGGCAAAAGCACCGCAAAGAACTGTGCGTTCTTCGAAATCCCAAATCCACAAGGAGAGTCCAATTGTGTCGGTTGCGATGCCTGACCTTCCCAACACTGGACGTGAAGAGCATGCGCCTTCCACCATTTGCACGCCCCCTGCAAGTGCTGGAAGGAGCACCCGCAGTCCAGTTCCTGATAGTCAGATTGAAGATGTCAGTGTTGAAGTACACCAGGATGAGGAGGATATGGGTGTTGCTGGCGCTGGGGAGGAAATTGACCAGGAGGATTCTGATGGTGAGGTGGTTTGTTTAAGTCAGGCACCCGGGGAGACACCTGTTGTCCATGGGAGGAATATGGCCGTTGACATGCCTGGTGAAAATACCAAAAAAATCAGCTCTTCAGTGTGGAGGTATTTCAACAGAAATGCGGACAACAGGTGTCAAGCCGTGTGTTGCCTTTGTCAAGCTGTAATAAGTAGGGGTAAGGACGTTAACCACCTCGGAACATCCTCCCTTATACGTCACCTGCAGCGCATTCATAATAAGTGAGTGACAAGTTCAAAAACTTTGGGTGACAGCGGAAGCAGTCCACTGACCAGTAAATCCCTTCCTCTTGTAACCAAGCTCATGCAAACCACCCCACCAACTCCCTCAGTGTCAATTTCCTCCTTCCCCAGGAATGCCAATAGTCCTGCAGGCCATGTCACTGGCAATTCTGACGAGTCCTCTCCTGCCTGGGATTCCTCCGATGCATCCTTGCATGTAACGCCTACTGCTGCTGGCGCTGCTGTTGTTGCTGCTGGGAGTCGATGGTCATCCCAGAGGGGAAGTTGGAAGACCACTTGTACTACTTCCAGTAAGCAATTGACTGTCCAACAGTCCTTTGCGAGGAAGATGAAATATCACAGCAGTCATCCTGCTGCAAAGCGGATAACTGAGGCCTTGACAACTATGTTGGTGTTAGACGTGCGTCCGGTATCCGCCGTTAGTTCACAGGGAACTAGACAATTTCTTGAGGTAGTGTGCCCCCGTTACCAAATACCATCTAGGTTCCACTTCTCTAGGCAGGCGATACCGAAAATGTACACAGACCTCAGAAAAAGACTCACCAGTGTCCTAAAAAATGCAGCTGTACCCAATGTCCACTTAACCACGGACATGTGGACAAGTGGAGCAGGGCAGACTGAGGACTATATGACTGTGACAGCCCACTGGGTAGATGTATGGACTCCCGCCGCAAGAACAGCAGCGGCGGCACCAGTAGCAGCATCTCGCAAACGCCAACTCTTTCCTAGGCAGGCTACGCTTTGTATCACCGCTTTCCAGAATACGCACACAGCTGAAAACCTCTTACGGCAACTGAGGAAGATCATCGCGGAATGGCTTACCCCAATTGGACTCTCCTGTGGATTTGTGGCATCGGACAACGCCAGCAATATTGTGTGTGCATTAAATATGGGCAAATTCCAGCACGTCCCATGTTTTGCACATACCTTGAATTTGGTGGTGCAGAATTTTTTTAAAAACGACAGGGGCGTGCAAGAGATGCTGTCGGTGGCCAGAAGAATTGCGGGACACTTTCGGCGTACAGGCACCACGTACAGAAGACTGGAGCACCACCAAAAACTACTGAACCTGCCCTGCCATCATCTGAAGCAAGAAGTGGTAACGAGGTGGAATTCAACCCTCTATATGCTTCAGAGGTTGGAGGAGCAGCAAAAGGCCATTCAAGCCTATACAATTGAGCACGATATAGGAGGTGGAATGCACCTGTCTCAAGCGCAGTGGAGAATGATTTCAACGTTGTGCAAGGTTCTGATGCCCTTTGAACTTGCCACACGTGAAGTCAGTTCAGACACTGCCAGCCTGAGTCAGGTCATTCCCCTCATCAGGCTTTTGCAGAAGAAGCTGGAGACATTGAAGGAGGAGCTAACACGGAGCGATTCCGCTAGGCATGTGGGACTTGTGAATGGAGCCCTTAATTCGCTTAACAAGGATTCACGGGTGGTCAATCTGTTGAAATCAGAGCACTACATTTTGGCCACCGTGCTCGATCCTAGATTTAAAGCCTACCTTGGATCTCTCTTTCCGGCAGACACAAGTCTGCTGGGGTTGAAAGACCTGCTGGTGAGAAAATTGTCAAGTCAAGCGGAACGCGACCTGTCAACATCTCCTCCTTCACATTCTCCCGCAACTGGGGGTGCGAGGAAAAGGCTCAGAATTCCAAACCCACCCGCTGGCGGTGATGCAGGGCAGTCTGGAGCGACTGCTGATGCTGACATCTGGTCCGGACTGAAGGACCTGACAACGATTACGGACATGTCGTCTACTGTCACTGCATATGATTCTCTCACCATTGAAAGAATGGTGGAGGATTATATGAGTGACCGCATCCAATTAGGCACGTCACACAGTCCGTACTTATACTGGCAGGAAAAAGAGGCAATTTGGAGGCCCTTGCACAAACTGGCTTTATTCTACCTAAGTTGCCCTCCCACAAGTGTGTACTCCGAAAGAGTGTTTAGTGCCGCCGCTCACCTTGTCAGCAATCGGCGTACGAGGTTACATCCAGAAAATGTGGAGAAGATGATGTTCATTAAAATGAATTATAATCAATTCCTCCGTGGAGACATTGACCAGCAGCAATTGCCTCCACAAAGTACACAGGGAGCTGAGATGGTGGATTCCAGTGGGGACGAATTGATAATCTGTGAGGAGGGGGATGTACACGGTGATATATCGGAGGATGATGATGAGGTGGACATCTTGCCTCTGTAGAGCCAGTTTGTGCAAGGAGAGTTTAATTGCTTCTTTTTTGGTGGGGGTCCAAACCAACCCGTCATTTCAGTCACAGTCGTGTGGCAGACCCTGTCACTGAAATGATGGGTTGGTTAAAGTGTGCATGTCCTGTTTATACAACATAAGGGTGGGTGGGAGGGCCCAAGGACAATTCCATCTTGCACCTCTTTTTCATTAATTTTTCTTTGCGTCATGTGCTGTTTGTGGAATGTTTTTTTGGAAGGGCCATCCTGCGTGACACTGCAGTGTCACTCCTAGATGGGCCCGGTGTTTGTGTCGGCCACTAGGGTCGCTTATCTTACTCACACAGCTACCTCATTGCGCCTCTTTTTTTCTTTGCGTCATGTGCTGTTTGGGGAGGGTTTTTTGGAAGGGACATCCTGCGTGACACTGCAGTGCCACTCCTAGATGGGCCCGGTGTTTGTGTCGGCCACTAGGGTCGCTTATCTTACTCACACAGCTACCTCATTGCGCCTCTTTTTTTCTTTGCGTCATGTGCTGTTTGGGGAGGGTTTTTTGGAAGGGACATCCTGCGTGACACTGCAGTGCCACTCCTAGATGGGCCCGGTGTTTGTGTCGGCCACTAGGGTCGCTTATCTTACTCACACAGCTACCTCATTGCGCCTCTTTTTTTCTTTGCGTCATGTGCTGTTTGGGGAGGGTTTTTTGGAAGGGACATCCTGCGTGACACTGCAGTGCCACTCCTAGATGGGCCCGGTGTTTGTGTCGGCCACTAGGGTCGCTTATCTTACTCACACAGCTACCTCATTGCGCCTCTTTTTTTCTTTGCGTCATGTGCTGTTTGTGGAGGGTTTTTTGGAAGGGACATCCTGCGTGACACTGCAGTGCCACTCCTAGATGGGCCCGGTGTTTGTGTCGGCCACTAGGGTCGCTTATCTTACTCACACAGCTACCTCATTGCGCCTCTTTTTTTCTTTGCGTCATGTGCTGTTTGGGGAGGGTTTTTTGGAAGGGACATCCTGCGTGACACTGCAGTGCCACTCATAGATGGGCCCGGTGTTTGTGTCGGCCACTAGGGTCGCTTATCTTACTCACACAGCTACCTCATTGCGCCTCTCTTTTTCTTTGCGTCATGTGCTGTTTGGGGAGGGTTTTTTGGAAGGGACATCCTGCGTGACACTGCAGTGCCACTCCTAGATGGGCCCGGTGTTTGTGTCGGCCACTAGGGTCGCTTATCTTACTCACACAGCTACCTCACTGCGCCTCTTTTTTTCTTTGCATCATGTGCTGTTTGGGGAGGGTTTTTTGGAAGGGACATCCTGCGTGACACTGCAGTGCCACTCCTAGATGGGCCCGGTGTTTGTGTCGGCCACTAGGGTCGCTTATCTTACTCACACAGCTACCTCATTGCACCTCTTTTTTTCTTTGCGTCATGTGCTGTTTGGGGAGGGTTTTTTGGAAGGGACATACTGCGTGACACTGCAGTGCCACTCCTAGATGGGCCCAGTGTTTGTGTCGGCCACTAGGGTCGCTTATCTTACTCACACAGCTACCTCATTGCGCCTCTTTTTTTCTTTGCGTCATGTGCTGTTTGGGGAGGGTTTTTTGGAAGGGACATCCTGCGTGACACTGCAGTGCCACTCCTAGATGGGCCCGGTGTTTGTGTCGGCCACTAGGGTCGCTTATCTTACTCACACAGCTACCTCATTGCGCCTCTTTTTTTCTTTGCGTCATGTGCTGTTTGGGGAGGGTTTTTTGGAAGGGACATCCTGCGTGACACTGCAGTGCCACTCCTAGATGGGCCCGGTGTTTGTGTCGGCCACTAGGGTCGCTTATCTTACTCACACAGCTACCTCATTGCGCCTCTTTTTTTCTTTGCGTCATGTGCTGTTTGGGGAGGGTTTTTTGGAAGGGACATCCTGCGTGACACTGCAGTGCCACTCCTAGATGGGCCCGGTGTTTGTGTCGGCCACTAGGGTCGCTTATCTTACTCACACAGCTACCTCATTGCGCCTCTTTTTTTCTTTGCGTCATGTGCTGTTTGGGGAGGGTTTTTTGGAAGGGACATCCTGCGTGACACTGCAGTGCCACTCCTAGATGGGCCCGGTGTTTGTGTCGGCCACTAGGGTCGCTTATCTTACTCACACAGCTACCTCATTGCGCCTCTTTTTTTCTTTGCGTCATGTGCTGTTTGGGGAGGGTTTTTTGGAAGGGACATCCTGCGTGACACTGCAGTGCCACTCCTAGATGGGCCCGGTGTTTGTGTCGGCCACTAGGGTCGCTTAGCTTAGTCATCCAGCGACCTAGGTGCAAATTTTAGGACTAAAAATAATATTGTGATGTGTGAGGTATTCAGAATAGACTGAAAATGAGTGTAAATTATGGTTTTTGAGGTTAATAATACTTTGGGATCAAAATGACCCCCAAATTCTATGATTTAAGCTGTTTTTTAGGGTTTTTTGAAAAAAACACCCGAATCCAAAACACACCCGAATCCGACAAAAAAAATTCGGTGAGGTTTTGCCAAAACGCGGTCGAACCCAAAACACGGCCGCGGAACCGAATCCAAAACCAAAACACAAAACCCGAAAAATTTCCGGTGCACATCACTATTATCTATTGCTGTATTACTTAAATCCTCTGTATCATGTGTATTGTTTTTGATGTCTGTAAAGCGCCTTGAGTCCTGTTGGAGAAAGAGCGCTATATAAATAAAATTATTATTATTACTATTATACCAAATGTTCTTCCTCATGCAAGTAAGACAGGTCATTGCTTTCCTGCTTGCCTGAGAAGAGAACCCTAGTGCATGCCAGTAAGCTCTTACCAATTTTCATATTTTTATTTTTATTATTTTCTATAGTTTGTATACTGGCTGTAACTGCTTCCACATCTACATATGGCGGTGTACTTGCTTTCTCTTTTTACTTACTTATTGTTGCTACGAGTTCAAACAGTTATTATGTTTTCCGAGCGCTTTTCACCCACTCCTGCTCCTCTGGACAGTACCACGGCCCAGCCCTGTAGTGATTTCCCGCGTACCCAGTGAGGACCCTACCAGACCCATTAGCACTGGAAGTATGAAGAATTAACAGCAATAAATCAATACCCCACTTTTATCAGTGGAGGTTGAAAGCCTGATCTTTTTGGTTTCTATCTACTGGAATTTTCTTGGGTGAGAAACACCTTATCGATCACTCTTTTCAATGAATGTCCACCAGGAATATTTCCTGAAAGTCATTGAAAAATTCCTTTACTTTATACAAATCACATCTGTGTATGCTAACACAGGGCGTATGATGACGCAATTGCGCGAAATTACACAAATGGTATCACGTTGCGCCGAGTATCACACACACACACGTGCGGTCCAATCGCACAGGTTATAGATACTAGTTATCCATACGCCCTATGATTACGGGAGTCAAATTCACAAGCAGCACTCCACAGCCAGAGCGTAACACCAAAAATCACGCTCCTCCACACGTTTTACCTTTAAAAACACACACACTATGTGCCTCAATACCAATAAATACATAAGGTCGCTAGCCTCCACGCCACTAAGCCTCTGCTTACTCAGTGTCTCACCGACGAGATCCCGCTTTATCCTGGGGTTCAATGCACTCACACTTACTTTTCAACAACCCACACTTTTAGATTTTCTGTACAGAAAAAAAGTAATTTACCAGTGATTGATAGCTTGCCCCAAAGATAATACACTTAAATTCAATATGGCTATTGACTATAATTTAAATGCTATGATTCAGATTGGATAGCTATCTAACAGAACCTACAATGATATATACATATTTTATTTAATAGTAGTAACATAACATATATATATATATATATATATATATATATATATATATACTGCTCAAAAAAATAAAGGGAACACTTAAACAACACAATGTAACTCCAAGTCAATCACACTTCTGTGAAATCAAACTACTTAGGAAGCAACACTGATTGACAATCAATTTCACATGCTGTTGTGCAAATGGAATAGACAACAGGTGGAAATTATAGGCAATTAGCAAGACAACCTCAATAAAAGAGTTGTTCTGCAGGTGGTGACCACAGACCACTTCTCACCTCCTATGCTTTCTGGCTAATGTTTTGGTCACTTTTGAAAGCTGGCAGTGCTTTCACTCTAGTGGTAGCATGAGACGGAGTCTACAACCTACACAAGTGGCTCAGGTAGTGCAGCTCATCCAGGATGGCACATCAATGCCAGCTGTGGCAAGAAGGTTTGCTGTGTCTGTCAGCGTAGTGTCCAGAGCATGGAGGCGCTACCAGGAGACAGGGCAGTACATCAGGAGATGTGGAGGAGGCCGTAGGAGGGCAACAACCTAGCAGCAGGACCGCTACCTCCGCCTTTGTGCAAGGAGGGGCAGGAGGAGCACTGCCAGAGCCCTGCAAAATGACCTCCAGCAAGCCACTAATGTGCATGTGTCTACTCAAACGATCAGAAACAGACTCCATGAGGGTGGTATGAGGGCCCGACGTCCACAGGTTGGGGTTGAGCTTACAGCCCAACACCGTGCAGGACGTTTGGCATTTGCCAGAGAACACCAAGATTGGCAAATTCACCACTGGCGCCCTGTGCTCTTCACAGATGAAAGCAGGTTCTCACTGAGCACATGTGACAGACGTGACAGAGTCTGGAGATGCCAATGAGAATGTTCTGCTGCCTGCTACATCCTCCAGCATGAGTGGTTTGGCAGGGGGTCTGCCATTAGGTACTGAGAAGAGATCCTCAGACCCCTTGTGAGACCATATGCTGGTGCGGTTGGCCTTGGGTTCCTCCTAATGCAAGACAATGCTAGACCTCATGTGGCTGGAGTGTGTCAGCAGTTCCTGCAAGACGAAGGCATTGCTATGGACTGGCCCGCCTATTCCCCAGACCTGAATTCAATTGAGCACATCTGGGACATCATGTCTCGCTCCTTCCACCAATGCCACGTTGCACCACAGACTGTCCAAGAGTTGGAGGATGCTTTAGTCCAGGTCTGGAAGGAGATCCCTCAGGAGACTATCAATCACCTCATCAGGAGCATGCCCAGGCATTGTAGGGAGGTCATACAGGCACGTGGAGGCCACACACACACTACTGAGCCTCATTTTGACTTGTTTTAAGGACATTACATCAAAGTAGGATCAGCCTGTAGTGTATTTTTTCACTTTAATTTTGAGTGTGACTCCAAATCCAGACCTCCATGGGTTAATAAATTTGATTTCCATTGATAATTTTTGTGTGATTTTGTTGTCAGCACATTCAACTATGTAAAGAACATAGTATTTAATAAGAATATTTCATTCATTCAGATCTAGGATGTGTTATTTTAGTGTCCCCTTTATTTTTTTGAGCAGTGTGCATGTATATATATATATATATATATATATATATATATATATACATACATACATACACATTATTTGACTCTCATGAAGCCCCCACACAGCACATGTATTTATACACATATACTGATTGTAGCTTCCACAGCAGCATTAATTTTCATATCAACAGATGTTCACATGCTTGCTATTCCTTAGTGGTTGAACAAGTTCATTAACATATCAATTGCCTATCTTGTAGCAAGCAGAGGGTTATTTTAAACCCTTAGTATTTGCAAAGTCTAAAACAAATCCTGGAGAAAAATAAACTAATTTCTGTGTAATATTTTTTTTTTTTTACATCAAGCTAAGTATTTATATCACTATTACTCTCACTAGGCCCAATTGAAACACTATTTATAAATGACCATGGCATGGGTTAGTTAAATTCATTGGTAGCTTTTAAATGGTGTTGGATTTGTACATATACAGTCTTTGTTTACATTGTGACAAAGTAAACAGATTGCTTAACAAACTGAAAGTCAGCTGTTAGCTAGGTGGATAGGGAGTGACCTTATGTTATGTGGCTTTTAAGACCAATGCAGACTGTACCTTACACTAGACCCAAAAAGGCCACTGCTCCTCCCCCTTCCAAACCATGTGCTTGTACAAAATGGCGCCCATGCCATGCGGCCAGAATACAAACACTCTATCCTTTGTCACAAATAAATCACAAATTATACAAGCACCGGAAGTCTGTTACTTCAGGCCTGTGTTAACAGTATGCGAATAGGACGCAGCATGCTAACAGAGCTATATCCATACTATGCACCAACTTTTAAATGCTCTTTAAATTTACTTAACAGATAAACAATCCAATCTGAATCAAACACAATATAACTTATTGAACCTCGTTTAGCAACAATAAAAGGTACACTGTAGCATTTCTAATATTGTGCATTTTTGTCACACTCACAGGCAACAAAGAAATCTAGTGTCTCTTGATTCATATCAGCGCCTTACTGATAACGCAAAAAACATATGCGGTTCAGCAGCATCTAGATGCATCCACCCTTAGCTGGTAGACCACAGCGCATCTGTACAGCGCATCATTAAGTACGTGATATCGCGGACAAAGCCCCCAACTGTGAATTTCAAATTATTTCTAAATAAACATTTCAATGCCAGCGTTAACATATACTGCAGACGCAAGGCGCATCTTATAACCATATACGATAAACGTGCGCTGAACGTCGCAACACTATATCCTGTAACAGAAAACAAGCAGTCACACACATGGTATACTGAGGTCCAATGCTCAGAGATATATATATTTGATATTAAAAGGTTATGCATACAAAATAACATATATACAGTATATCATTAAGTATAGCATGTATATGGTTGCAGAGTTACAATTACACTAGAAGCAGTAGTACAGTAGTAGTTACATAACAATCAGTTAAAGCCAATATACATACGCTTAGTTTGCACCTATTTTTATACAGTAAAATAATGGGTGTATACAGGGCCGGACTGGCCATCTGGCACTTCTGGCAAATGCCAGAAGGGCCGATGGCCACTTGGGCCGGTCCAGCGGTCACTGAGACACGCTGCCGCTCAGTCCGGCGGCAGCATGTCTCAGCTGTCAGGAGAGGAGAGCAGAGCGCCCGCCAGCATGGCTGTGTCTGGTGCTGCGGCGGCTTCGTTCAAACCAGCCGCCGGTTCGTGAGCCAATCAGAGCTCGCGGACCGGCAGCCAATCTGAAGCCGCCGGTCCGCGAGCTCTGATTGGCTCACGAACCGGCGGCTGGTTTGAACGAAGCCGCCGCAGCACCAGACACAGCCGCGCTGGCGGGCGCTCTGCTCTCCTGATTCACCCCCGTCCCTCACAGCCCGGAGGAGCAGCAGCAGCAGTAGCAGTGCAGCAGCGGTAAGTAGCTGCAGCACTGGCTGCTGTGGGGACAATTGTATATCTGGCACTGTGGGGGCAATTGGCTGGCACTGTGGGGCATTTGTATACCTGGCACTGTGGGGACAATTGTTTACCTGGCACTGTGGGGGCATTTGTATACCTGGCACTATGGGGGCATTTGTATACCTGGCACTGTGGGGGCAATTGTTTACCTGGCACTGTGGGGGCATTTGTATACCTGGCACTGTGGGGGCATTTGTATACCTGGCACTGTGGGGGCAATTGTTTACCTGGCACTGTGGGGGCATTTGTATACCTGGCACTGTGGGGGCAATTGTATACCGGGCACTGTGGGGGCAATTGTATACCTGGCACTGTGGGGGCAATTGTTTATCTGGCACTGTGGGGGCATTTGTATACCTGGCACTGTGGGGGCATTTGTATACCTGGCACTGTGGGGGCAATTGTTTACCTGGCACTGTGGGGGCAATTGTATACCTGGCACTGTGGGGGCAATTGTATACCTGGCACTGTGGGGGCAATTGTATACCTGGCACTGTGGGGGCAATTGTTTACCTTGCACTGTGGGGGCATTTGTATACCTCACACTGTGGGGGCATTTGTATACCTGGCACTGTGGGGGCATTTGTATACCTGGCACTGTGGGGGCAATTGTGGATCTGGCACTGCACTATTGGGGGCATATAATGTAAATTTCGGCTCATACTGGGTGCTATAATGTAAATTTCGGCTCATACTGGATGCTATAATGTGAATTTCGGCTCATACTGTGTGGTATAATGTGAAAGAGGCACCAGTACTAGATAGTATAAGGGGTCCTACTATTGTGGTGCATAATGCGTATAAGGGGTGTATGGTGTGATAAACTACACTGAAGGACACGCCCCCTTTTGAGTGGTCACGCACCCTTTTCCGGAGCACGCGCCTTCGGCGCGCGCTTATTTACAAACTTCACATTTACATACCCCCACTTAAAAATTTCCACTACAACCACAGGTTGTGTGTATTTTAATAGAAAATGATGTACGCTTGTATGTTGTTAGAATATTAATTATATTTGTAAGAGCATAGACTAATAAGTGGGAGGAGTCAGGAACAGTAAGGGGAGGAGTCACAAAGGTGGGCCTGTGTGCTTCAAAAATGCCAGGGCCTATTTTTAGTCCCAGTCCGGCCCTGGGTGTATACAACAGTGGGTTTCATCTTCTTTCATTGGTCCAGAGGCTAGACCTCTCAAGAAGACGATGGCTCATAGGTCAGTGTGAGGGCCTTTGTCCTATGTTGCATACACATGTGTCTGCCCGCAGGGCCATCACTGTGAATCCAGTTTCAATTCTTCAGGAAGTCCTTTGTATTTATACATTTGGTCATAACTAATCATTGCAATGTGCTACAATCTACCCATAGCTATCAAATTAATACACACATTCTTCTGATCATTTTGACACTAAGCATGATATATTTACCTTGTTCTGTACCAATAATACATATATATCTGAAGTTACACTCTATTATATAAATACACTATAATGTCTGGTGCTTGTCATGTTTTGTCTATGTGTAATTTATGTGTTGTATGAATATGTGTTGAATATATCTTTGTGGCTTGTCTGTGTGGATGCGTATGCTGACGTATATCCTGTGTACGCTGCGTGTATGCGCACGTACAGAGACCTCTCTGTTTGGAGTTTGTATGTTGTCTGTATGTAATATTTTTTTACTTCGACACTAGACAAGCTGTAAAATAGGCTCCAAAAGCAATTACAGCGGGTGCCGGGCAGGAGCTGTTCCAGGGCACGCCTTTCCCTACAGCTCATCAGGCCAAGCCCCCTCCATTGTTGATAAATTCATATTGTAATTAAAAGAGATGGGGGGGTTTGTATTTTTATTCTACAGGCCATTTGTATAGCTAGATCCTTTGCAATTCATTTAATAGCCCATCATCTTGCTCATAAGTAAAGTTTTTGATATTGTTGTTATTAAAATTAATTCTGTTATAGCTGTGCATATGTGTGACTAGTTGTTCTACCAATTCATCATACAGGAGTTTCTGGTTTTCACGGCTGTAAATATAAATGAGTGTTAAAAATGTGGTAAATCTATAGAGATGTAAATCTGGACGTCTTAATGTAAGTAAATATTAATCCATGGTTCTTCGCGTTACCCGAGGAGCACCCAAAGCAGATACAGTAAAAAGTGATTGGCCAATTTTTGTAGTTTATTAAATTCTACGCACTGCAGGTGCAATCCTAATTTTGATCCGATTGTCTATTTGGGCATTATCGTTCACGCAACACAAGCCATGTATTAGTAATGACGTCATTATGTCAACCCCTTGTTTATCCCCTTAGGGGAGGTTTATTACAATTCTCATTACGTAGTTTTCCGATTTCCCAGCTGCAGAATACCTATGTTAAATTTCATCTTCCTAACATATCGGGAAGTAAGACAATTAGTGATGCGTCAGTCTGTCAGTGAGTGAGTGAGTGACTGAGTGAGATATGGTAAAAAGTGACAGGACCATTTTTGTAGCTAATTAAATTCTACACACTGGAGGTGCAATACAAATTTTCATCCGATTGTCCATTTGAGCATTATCATTCACGCAACACAAGACACGCATTGTTAATGATGTCATTATGTCAACCCATTTTCATCCCCTTAGGGGAGGTTTATTAAAATTCTAATGATGTAGTTTTTCTATTTCCCACCTGAAGAATAACTATGTTATATTTCATCTTAATAACATATCAGGAAGTAAGAGAATTAGTAATGAGTGAGTGAGGGCTTTCGCATTTATATATATAGATCAGTGATATGCGGTTAGGTGAGGCAGAGCCTTTCCTTTCATACTAATGTTTGTGCCAGAGTTTTGATTGCATAAAGTATATAAAAATACAAAGAATTTGTTTGAAATATCTTCTTTGCATTATTCTAATCATTTTTATAGCCAACAAGTAGAAAAATATCAGTGCTGCGCTCAATCCTAATGATGTTGTTTTTGGTTCTTCTATGTATTTCTGTTGTTTGTTTCACACATGCACACAAATTACACACATTATATTGTGTCTTTTCGGATAGGTTACACATTACAATACTTATCATAGATACAGGAAAATCTCAGAGGGAAAGGAGGCAGACAGACAAGGATACATTTTGTTTATTGTATGTGTGAAACAAACAACAGAAATACATAGAACTACCAAAAACAAAATTTTTAGGATTGAGCGCAGCACTGATATTTTTCTACTTGTTGTTTATTAGGCTGGTCACCTCTAAGCGCAGCAGCTCATCCGAACACAAAATGGACTCAGTGCGCAGTTAACCCCAAACTTTATTTTTATAGCCAAAACTCTGAAGTAAAATTCTATGGCACCTATCATTTCCGCACATCTCTGATCAAAACTCCAAATTTCCAGGAGTTTATACTGCTGCAACTGTGTCTAATGCCCAGATGTACCCTATGGCTCAGATATTGCGTGAAAATCTGTCTCTGGTGCTAGCTAGTGCCTCCTGAGCCATTTACCTTACCGCACGTCCCTGATATAGATTATGAAAGAGCCAATGGCAAGCTGTTGAATTGCGTGGTCTTATGTCCCAAGGGAAATTGTGCATGACCATGTAATTTGGTGTATTTTTGGAATTGCCAATTGATTGTAGTAGTCACTCATCTGCAAGGAAAATATAAATGCAAATTGGGATTATCAAACATTAAATCCCACAATTATTAAACTAAAACAGGGCTAAAAACAGAAATGGTCATAGCACATGTAATTATGTAATGTTGCTGCCTGGGAAAGGTTACATGGTATTGACTACTCATCAGTACAAAAAAAAATAATAAGTCCCAAGAATTTACAAATTAAAACCATTGCAGTACTATTTAAACCATTTATTTTATTTATTTTTTAACATGAGGATAGGAGATGTGTTGGTATAATAGTCTTGTTTATGACACATTAATTGCAGTTTTGTTCAAAAACACGTCTAGAGAAAACTTCTATTCATAATTAAACCTAGCAGAGATAATAAGTCCACTAGACTGAGTATGATTTCCCATAGGAAACATGATAATGTTTAATGGATTCCTTTGGGAGATACTGTACATTATCTCCATAGCTTCTTTAATGATATGGTCTATAAATGACACACCTCAGATGGCTTTTTCCATTGATTAAAAATGTTTACAGTGGTCTTCACAAACATAGAATATAGAAGATAGTGTTTTGATGCAATTAAGTTGATTCAGAGATTTATGCAAGCCCATATTGCAGAAGGATGTTGCGATTTTTACAAGCAACAGTGCATGTGCTGGAGTAGAGAAAATGCATCTATTACATATTGATAGTCATATGCATCTTAATCACGTCTCAATTTCAGCTGAATGTGTGTAACTGGGTGGCTTTACTCTTGGGGAGTTTGGATATATGCATAATCTCAATGAAGCAATCAAAACTCTTATGTGGAAGTAATTTATCAGAAGACTTTACGTAGAATATATCATGAAAATCAGCATACTGTACAGGAACATTCTGAAAGCAAGTGCAGTAGTAGCAAGCTGTATCAGCTGAAATGGGTTGGTTACTGGATCAAGACAGTATGCCCACGTTTAGAATACCGACAACGGTATCCGGACTCCAGGTCGACAACAAAAAGGTCGACACACCTTAGGTCGACACCAATTGGTCGACACACCTTAGGTCGACATGGACAAAATGTCGACATGAACAAGGTCGACATGGAAAAGGTCGACATGAGTTTTTAACATTTTTTTCTTTTTTGGAACCTTTTCATACTTAACGATCCACGTGGACTACGATCTGTGCCGAGCGAAGCGAAGGCACCATGCCCGAAGCATGGCGAGCGAAGCGAGCCATGTGAGGGGACGCGGTGCACTAATTGGGGTTCCCGGTCACTCTACGAAGAAAAAAACACCAAAAAAACATAAAAAACTCATGTCGACCTTTTTCCATGTCGACCTTGTTCCTGTCGACCTTTTTCCATGTCGACCTTTTGTCCATGTCGACCTAAGGTGTTTCGACCAATTGGCGGCGACCTAAGGTGTGTCGACCTTTTTGTTGTCGACCTGGAGTCCCAGACCCCCGACAACGGCATCCCAACGGTAAGAATCCTGACACATTTTGGTATGTAGGCTAATATTACCCCTTACCATCTGCCTAACCCAAACCCTCCCTATCCACAACCTAATCCAAACCCTCCCCTTTTGCAGTGTAACCCTAACCTCTCCTGTTCTTTACCCTAATCTCCAGTCCCGCAGCCAAACCCTAACCCTTCTTTTCATACTTACATTCGGAATTGTGACTGTCAGGATTCCGGCGTTAGGATTCTGAGGGGTGTCGGGATCCCAATGACAGTCTTTTGACTGCTAGCATCCTGATTGTCGGGATGCCAACTACATCCCGTTGAAAGAGTCATAGAACACTGTTGTCTCCATTTACCAATTTGTTTCATCCTCAAATCAATTTTTGGATTCTGAGGGGGTCTATTTATGAAGAAAATGTAAACCAAATTGTTACTTTTCACTTATATCGCATCGGTTCAGTATATATATAGCAGAGAACTGCGGCACTCGTAGTTATATAGAAAACAAGAATGTTTACTGGGTCATATACACCGTTTTCAAGGCAGGCATGGAAGTGTAACAATTTGTTACACTTTCATGCCTGCCTTGAAAACGGTGCTTGCAGCACCGAAACGTTGGCCGTTATACTGTAGGCAATTTTTATTGGATATGACCCAGTAAACATTCTTGTTTTCTATACAACTACGAGTGCCGCAGTTCTCTATGTCTGCTATCATCAATCCCACTGAGGGCACCGTTCAGAACATTTCCAGCATCGAGTGATGGTTCTTTCTTGCTATTATATATATATATATATATATATAAACGTAAGGATTAATATTGCGCCACATGTATGATAAACAGATATGTTGTTTAAAAAGCTAGTCACTATGACACTCCCCTATGCTACTAGCGGGGCGTCTGCTATTACCCTCAAAGAATATAGGGGTGGTAAAACCCTAAAGACAATGTAGGAATAGGAGGGGAGGAGGGTTAGTAACGACCTCGGTGTCAGTAAAGGTAAAAACTGGCAGTAGGTTTATAAATGTTAAAAGGCTATTTATTCACATAAAGTTTCAAACATAAAAGAGAAGTCTCATCAGACGAAACGCATTGGATGACCTGTACCTACCTCTCTCTAAGATAAGGATAATTTTACTGTATATACTCTTTTATTTGGTGCTTTTAGTTCAGTTGTGTTTTAAATTGTCCCATATTTTTTATGTATCTCTTTTATGTTTGAAACTTTATGTGAATAAATAGCCTTTTAACATTTATAAACCTACTGCCAGTTTTTACCTTTACTGACACCGAGGTCGCTACTAACCCTCATACCCTCCTATTCATATATATATATATATATATATATATATATCTTTGTTAAGTAGCTCTGGCCAGCCAGACTTCCTTAGGTAAGAAGATGAGTGTGCTTGAGAAAGAGTATGTGTATGTATGTGTGTGTATGTATGTGTGTATGTGTATCTGTGTGTGTATGTACAGTATGTATGTGTATGTGTGTATCTGTGTGTGTGTTTACTACCACAGGTGGAATTTTTGTGGTAGTAGCACTACCACAGGGGTTATTTTGTGTAAGCAGCACTACCACAGGGGTAATTTTGTGTAAGCGACACTACCACAGGGGTAATTTTGTGTAAGCTGCACTACTACAGGGGGCATTTTGTGTAAGCAACACTACTACATGCAGTGTTATGTGAATAAGATTGTGCTACTATTGGAGTAATTTTAAATGGGAGAACTATTGTGTTGTCACGCCCCATCATTGTAAAACCACACCCCTTTTTCTATATAGTCTTTTCCTATATAGTCTACTGTCCCCATTTCCACAACCACTGCTTAGTTCTCCGTACTCTCATTTCGAAACCATGACTCAAGCTGCTTTTGTTCAGAGCCCATCAAATATACTACTCTAGTCCTACATATAGTTAACTGTCACACTTGAGTGTGGACTTGACTGTCTCAATAAAATAAATACCTACTATGACAAAATAATAAAAAGAAATGTGTATGTGTTATACATAACTCATTCTATCAATTAGAAGGTAAGGCAAAAAGACGTAAATACAAAAAGAAGCTAAAATGCATATACTGTATACAAAGGACAGTATTATGTCTTAAGTAAAATGGTATTAATTTTAAATAGCTAATGGAAGATATTAACAATATAGAAAAAGCAAACATAGAACATATATAGTTTCATGAAATTATATTAAATAAATAAATTCACCCACATTTTAAAATATATATTAAAAAAATTATTAATAAAAACTAATACATTTCAAGGGAGGACTTCAAATGTTATTGACCCCAATCTCCCGTCTAAAGTAACGGGAGATCGCAGGGGGTTATATACAATTGATGTCCATTATCGCACTAATTGCGCCCATTAGTGTCTGGTTTAGCCACGTAAAGCAGCTAAACCCAACTAAACTAATGGGCACGATCGGGAAAAGTGCCATTTGGATGCCCAAACGGATCACTTTTCACACATTTCAGCTCACACCCGTGTAGACACCAGCAGCCGATCACGCGCGAACGGAGCTACATTTGAATTGCTCCATTGGGCACCATCTGCTGTCTGCTGGTGTACATAACATTTGAATCTTGCCCCAAATGTTAAGAGCAACAGATGTAGCAATGTTGTATGTGTTATTGCACATAAAATAATAGCATGATAGCTAAATATTATAAAAAGCAATAAGTATTAAATATAGATTTAGTAAATGTCTGAGTTCAAAAGCCAGTGAAAATAAGTAGCTCCACTAATTGCAGTATAACAGTTCCCATTGATAAATGTAGTCCATCAGGTCAAGAAAGTGCTCAGTAAAATGATTATAATTCTTCATAAAATTGTTTGCTAATTCATAAACAGGGCACAGAGAGGAATAGTGTAGCATTTCTTATTTTTATCAATCAATTTTTTTAATCTTGCAGATGACCGGAACGTAGATACTGTATGCATAAAAGTAGCTGTCAATTTGATCTGTATTGGTTGGAGATTCCCGCTGGTCATAGGGATTTTACTGAATTCCAATATACAAATGACAGTGTTATGTACATTTCACATTTCTCCAAATGAGATGTAGCATGCAGAAGGTAAAGGTTGCCTTACATCAGTCTGACGCATCTTGAGGGCACCCAGCCATATTTTTAAAAGCTTAGTTACAGAAGATAAAGCTGAAGGTTACTTATGCATCTCATTGCTCCATTATTGGATAAACCATTTGAAAAAAGTATAGCCATTGCTTCTTCTTGTAAACAATCAATTTAATTAGTATAGTGATGTAATCTCTTTAATTAGCAAATGGGATATTGAAAGAAAGTAGTTAAAATGAATATAAAATACAACTGACGACAAATGAAAAAAGGACAATTAAGTAGCCCTACTGTTTCACAGTTCTATATCAACATTGGTCATTCTCATATAATAATAATAATAATAATAATAATAATATACAGTTAGGTCCATATATATTTGGACTAGTGATGAGCGGGTTCGGTTCCTCGGGATCCGAACCCCCCCCCCCCCCCCGAACTTCACCCATTTTTGCACGTTTCCAAGCAGACTCGGATCCTCCCGCCTTGCTCGGTTAACCCGAGCGCGCCCGAACGTCATCATCCCGCTGTCGGATTCTCGCGAGATTCGGATTCTATATAAGGAGCCGTGCGTCGCTGCCATTTTTCACTTGTGCATTGGAGATGATAGTGAGAGGACGTGGCTGGCGTTATCTCAGTTTCTGTGTTCAGAGTGCCACAAATATCTGTGCTCAGTGTGCTGCAAATATCTACGTTCTCTGCCTGAAAAACGCTCCATATCTGTGCTCAGTGTGCTGCAAATATCTGTGCTCCGTGTGCTTTATTGTGGGCAGAGCTGGATTAAGGCATCGGGGGGCCCGGGGTACTTAAGACAGGGGGGCCCTAAGGTGTAAATTTTATATATATATATATATATATATATATATATTATACACGCTGTATCATTTGAAGTAGGGGAGTATCGGGAAGTTTGGATAAATTATCTATTATATATATATATATATATAGGTAGCAAACTGTGTAACAAACAGCGGCACTCAGAGACTGACACAGCGTGAATAAAGTGCTGGTGCTTTTAATTCATGGCTGGTAACTCCAACGTTTCGGGGCACGCAAGCCCCTTTTTCAAGGTGAGCCAAATACAAAGTGTGAAAACAGTGCAAAACATTTACCTTTATGGTGAGGAGGACCCACGTGTGGGAAGGTGTGCAGCGTCCTGGGGAGCCTGGAGCTTCCGCCCTGGATGTGGTGACGTGTCAATGCCCCGGTCACGTGACCTCCAGCGTGTCCCGGGCCGTCACGTTGCCTTGGCAACCAGACGCTCCTTGGTTGCCATGGATGCCTACGGCAAGTGCGGGTGCTGGGGTTGCGGAGGAAGCGTGACTTCAGGCTGAGGGTGATTGAGAGTGAAATGACAATTACATAAGATAGGAAGAAACTGTTACAGTGTGCTGTCGTAACATACAGCATACCAAAAACAGACATGATAAACTGGATTAAAAGATCACCTGGTAGTCTAGCACTAGCAATCTCATAATGGATCAAAGAGTCATTAATGATAAACACCTAAATTATACAATACTATACCAGTGAGAGAAATACATATTAAGCGGCACGCATAAGTCATAAAGTGTGAGGGCTGATGGGTCTGGTACATGATCAGAAATGTCAACAATACAACCGTCCCCATAGTCAAATGGTGGAGACAAGTGCTAATAGATATTACTCAGAAGACACTCCATTGGATTCTGTCGTTAAGACCTTTCGGCCTCACAGTGTCCAATCTATACATCCACGTTGCTTCCCGTCTAAGTAGGGTGGCTGCTCTGTCTCCGCCTCTTGGATTAATGGGGATATGGTCAATAATTTGGAACTGTAAATCTTTCAACGTATGTTGCTTCTCGACATAGTGTCTGGCCACGGGTTGTTCCGATTTCTTGGATAAAAGTGCTGCTTTTAATGCGGACCTGTGCAGGGCAAATCGCTCCCTGGCATTGCGTATGGTCTTGCCTACGTACTGCTGTTTACATGGACACGTAATTAGGTAGACTACATGAGTTGTAGTACAGGTGAGTACGTGCTTGATACTGTAGGAAGTCCCTGTGGAGGTGGATTTGAACCTTGTGCCAGTGATCATAGTTTTACAGGTTTCACAGCCTAAGCATTTATAGCAGCCTGATGTTTTAGTTAGAAAATTAGTGGTAGGCGTGGAATCAAATCCTGTGATGTCTGGATGTACCACAAAATCTTTAATGCTTCTGCCTCTTCTGTAGCACATCATGGGTCTTTTCCTCCTTAGCCCAGTTAGGTTCTTATCGGTGGAAACTATGGGCCACAGTGCATTAAGGGCCCGTGGAATTACAGCACTGGATGTATTATACTGTGCCACGAATGGTACAATGTCATTACTCTTCTTGATGGTAGGAGTTAGAAGTTGTTCTCTGTTTGTCATCAAGACTTTTTGTTCGTTGGTGAGTAATAATTTGCTGTTGTAGCCTCTCTGTTTGAACCTTGTAGTGACATTATCCAGAGCAGATTCCAGTTGTGTCGGATCACTGGTAATTCTGGCTGCCCTCATGTATTGAGATTTAGGAAGCCCCTTTTTGAGGGCAGTGGGGTGATGGCTGTTGTATCGTAATAAGGTGTTTTTGTCGGTTGGCTTATAGTACACCTCAGTATGCAACATGCCGTCTTTGATGATGACGTTAACGTCCAAATAATTTAGTTTAATCGGGTCACACTGCGATGTGACTCTAATGGTGGACGGTCTGTTATTAATGACTCCGATGAACTTTTCAAACCTTTCTTTGCCTCCGGTCCAGAGCAAAAACACATCATCTATATATCTACAATAATGTAGTATATATTGTGAGTAAACATCATTATTGAAAAACATAGCCTGTTCTTCCTCTAACATAAAGACGTTAGCAAACGAGGGAGATACATTGCTTCCCATGGAGCAGCCGCTTACTTGCCGATAATACTTTCCATCGAATAAAAAATAATTGTGGGTTAGTATCAGTTCGAGTAATCGCAGGAACAAATCATGATCAAGATTGCTCATATTGGCTTTGGTTAAAAACGATCTCATTGCCGTTAGCCCTTGGTCGTGCGGAATGCAGGTGTATAAGCTACAGATGTCAACTGTGCAGATGATGGTTTCCGCGGGTATCGCATCGACTGTCTTGAGTAGATTTAAGAAGCTGGTAGTGTCCTTGAGGTAGTTTGGTTGCGCCAGGATGAGCGGCTGCAATATACTGTCCAGAAAAATGGAGATCGGCTGATAAAGTGCTTTGTGCGCAGAAATTATCGGCCTGCCGGGAGGATGATCTAAACTCTTATGTATTTTGGGGACCAGAAATAACAGGGGGACCACATTGACATTGTACCATTCGTGGCACAGTATAATACATCCAGTGCTGTAATTCCACGGGCCCTTAATGCACTGTGGCCCATAGTTTCCACCGATAAGAACCTAACTGGGCTAAGGAGGAAAAGACCCATGATGTGCTACAGAAGAGGCAGAAGCATTAAAGATTTTGTGGTACATCCAGACATCACAGGATTTGATTCCACGCCTACCACTAATTTTCTAACTAAAACATCAGGCTGCTATAAATGCTTAGGCTGTGAAACCTGTAAAACTATGATCACTGGCACAAGGTTCAAATCCACCTCCACAGGGACTTCCTACAGTATCAAGCACGTACTCACCTGTACTACAACTCATGTAGTCTACCTAATTACGTGTCCATGTAAACAGCAGTACGTAGGCAAGACCATACGCAATGCCAGGGAGCGATTTGCCCTGCACAGGTCCGCATTAAAAGCAGCACTTTTATCCAAGAAATCGGAACAACCCGTGGCCAGACACTATGTCGAGAAGCAACATACGTTGAAAGATTTACAGTTCCAAATTATTGACCATATCCCCATTAATCCAAGAGGCGGAGACAGAGCAGCCACCCTACTTAGACGGGAAGCAACGTGGATGTATAGATTGGACACTGTGAGGCCGAAAGGTCTTAACGACAGAATCCAATGGAGTGTCTTCTGAGTAATATCTATTAGCACTTGTCTCCACCATTTGACTATGGGGACGGTTGTATTGTTGACATTTCTGATCATGTACCAGACCCATCAGCCCTCACACTTTATGACTTATGCGTGCCGCTTAATATGTATTTCTCTCACTGGTATAGTATTGTATAATTTAGGTGTTTATCATTAATGACTCTTTGATCCATTATGAGATTGCTAGTGCTAGACTACCAGGTGATCTTTTAATCCAGTTTATCATGTCTGTTTTTGGTATGCTGTATGTTACGACAGCACACTGTAACAGTTTCTTCCTATCTTATGTAATTGTCATTTCACTCTCAATCACCCTCAGCCTGAAGTCACGCTTCCTCCGCAACCCCAGCACCCGCACTTGCCGTAGGCATCCATGGCAACCAAGGAGCGTCTGGTTGCCAAGGCAACGTGACGGCCCGGGACACGCTGGAGGTCACGTGACCGGGGCATTGACACGTCACCACATCCAGGGCGGAAGCTCCAGGCTCCCCAGGACGCTGCACACCTTCCCACACGTGGGTCCTCCTCACCATAAAGGTAAATGTTTTGCACTGTTTTCACACTTTGTATTTGGCTCACCTTGAAAAAGGGGCTTGCGTGCCCCGAAACGTTGGAGTTACCAGCCATGAATTAAAAGCACCAGCACTTTATTCACGCTGTGTCAGTCTCTGAGTGCCGCTGTTTGTTACACAGTTTGCTACCTGCATTAATTCCTCCAGATGGCACCTGAGCAACATATCCATCGCTAGGAGAGTGCCGATCCGACAATTGCAAGTATATATATATATATATATATATGGAGGAAGTATGTCTGGCACTCTCCCGTGGGCTAATAGAGCAAGGCTCACGCTCCGGTGCCCTCCCAAACAGACCCGGTGGTCTGTGTATACAAATGAAAGAACGAGGCGGCACTCTGGAGACTTTGGTGAAGCGGTAAACTCTGTCAGGTGAGACTTTATCAACGTTTCGGGGTGCAAGCCCCCGTCATCAGGACACACTGTGTGTCCTGATGACGGGGGCTTGCACCCCGAAACGTTGATAAAGTCTCACCTGACAGAGTTTACCGCTTCACCAAAGTCTCCAGAGTGCCGCCTCGTTCTTTCATTTATATATATATATATATATATATATATACACATATACTGTATATACATATATATATATATATATATATATATAGTGTATATATACATACATATTTGCATATACAGTACTATATATATATATACAGTGGTCGAAGTGGAAATTTTGAAGTGGGGGTATGCAAAAGTCAACATATCCATACACTGAAAACACTAAGTCCAGATGGATTGAATGAAACATATGATATCATACCTTTTTTGCACTAGATTGGTATGGGGATGGTTCACTTTGGAGGGCATTGATGTTGATCCATTGGATCCTTTGCTCTGCTTATTAGTGGTCTGTCTCTGTATCAATTCTTTGCAATATCTTTGATATCCTTACATAAAATATATTTCATATACGATTGTCCAAGTAATGTATATTTTTTATATTGAAGTCTGACTCTTGATCGTTTGTGTCTCCCCTTGACTTATTCTCTTTTTTAGGAATATATTTACTATGTTTTATGAATCCGTGCCACTGTGGAGAAATTTATGTATATGTATATATACATTCTTTTTTATATATATATTTTTAAATAAATGTAGTAAATTCTTTTTTTATGTATATACTTTTAAATAAATGTAGTAAATTCTTTTTCCCCCTGTATGCAGGGGTTACTGTGTCTCATTGTAATATATGCCACCTGTGCCTAATTTACGGCTTAATACGTTTTTATTGTATTTAAACATAAATTATGAAAAAGTGTTGTCCATTATTTTTAATGTATCGTTATACTATTGGTGCAATTTGTTGTAATGATATACTGTGGATTTTTAGAATTTTTAAAACTTTTTAGTGTTAAATATTTTACTATTCACCTGATATGTGATTGCTGGTTAATTAGCATTGTATGTATAAATACGGGATTAGATCTTCAGTAGCCACACCCCCTGACGAAGACCTTGATGGTTGAAACGCGTTGGCGTGACAACGACTGAATGGACGTGCTGACGTTCTGCATGCTGTCCTGATTTTAAACGCAATAACCAGAGAGCGGTGAGCGATGAAGTGCCGGCGGGAGGTCTCCTTATCGGATGTGATCCGGAGACACCGAGGGGGACTGACTGAGCCGTTTCATCTAAACTGATATGTATGTATCTATGTACTACAATTAAAGTAATTGTTGAAGCATTACACTTATACTCCGCGCCCCTCATTTGTCTTTTCTGCATATATATATATATATATATATATAGTGTATATACATACATATTTGCATATACAGTACTATATATATATATATATACAGTGGTCGAAGTGGAAATTTTGAAGTGGGGGTATGCAAAAGTCAAGGTGCGCTCCAGAAAAGGGGGCGTGGTCACCCAAAAAAGGGGGCGTGGTCATCCAATAGGGGCGTGTCCCATGTAGTAAACCCTTTATACAATATAGTACTGGTGCCCCTTTCACATTATAGCACACTGAATGAGCCGAAATTCACATTGTAGCACTGAGAGAGCCGAAATTCACATTATAGCACACTGAGAGAGCCGAAATTCACATTATAGCACACTGAATGAGCCGAAATTCACATTATAGCACACTGAATGAGCCGAAATTCACATTGTAGCACACTGAATGAGCCGAAACTCACATTATAGCACACTGAATGAGCCAAAATTCACATTATAGCACACTGAATGAGCCAAAATCCACAATATAGCACACTGAATGAGCCGAAATTCACATTGTAGCACTGAGAGAGCCGAAATTCACATTATAGCACACTGTGAGAGCCGAAATTCACATTATAGCACACTGAATGAGCCGAAATTCACATTATAGCACACTGAATGAGCCGAAATTCACATTGTAGCACACTGAATGAGCTGAAATTATGACAGCAGGGAAAGCCAGAGTGACAGCAGGGACAGGGAGAGAGAGTGACGACAGGGAGAGAGAGTGACGACAGGGAGAGAGAGTGACGACAGGGAGAGAGAGAGTGACGACAGGGAGAGAGAGAGTGACAGTAGGGACAGGGACAGTAACGACGGAAAGAGGGTGACAGCAGGGGAACATTACCTGACTGCGGTCGGTGGAGGCACCCATGGGCAGCGGCGGTGGTAAGGAGGCCTTTGGTGCGGTGAGGTCCCTCTGACCGCCATTTTTTGCGGGTGAGCGGCTGGCAACGGTGAGCGGCGGGCGCCTGGTGGCAGTGAGCGGCTGACTATTGCTGTATTGATCATTGGTGGCCAGTGGTGCCAGTAATATAAACATTGCTGGCCTGTGTCAGCAATGTATAACTTACTGCTTTATTGATCATTGGTGGCAAGTGGTGACAGAAGGAATATATACATTGCTGGCCTGTGCCAGCAATGTATACATTACTGGCTAAAAAAAAAAAAAAAAAAAGCATAACCATTGGTGACCAGTGGTACGGTATATACATTGCTGGCCTATGCCAGCAATGTATATAACCGAGGGCAACAGCTATATGCAGCGCTGCGTGTGAAGGAGGGAGCCTGGAGCCCTGAGCGGCAGCTGACTGAGGCCGGAGGGAGCAGAGCAGACGGACCGCGGCGGGGAGAGTGCAGGGCGGCTGTGAGCGAGAACAGCGCTCTACACAGCCGCAGGCTGCAGCTTTACTTCATCCTATTGGTTGGCCGTAGCTCATTTAGCTCTGCTGCGCCGGTGGCTGGGCTCGCTGTCACCTGTCAGTGGGGAGGGGAGCGCAATGCACGGAAGTGCAGTGCCGCGGAGCAGATCGATTTAGAGATCTGATCTCCGGCGCATGGCGGGGGGCCCTTTTCTGACAGGGGGGCCCGGGGTACTTACCCCCGGAAACCCCCCCTTAATCCGGCTCTGATTGTGGGACAAGGAGGATTCTGATGGTGAGGTGGTTTGTTTAAGTCAGGCACCCGGGGAGACACCTGTTGTCCGTGGGACGAATATGGCAATTGACATGCCTGGTCAAATTACAAAAAAAATCCCCTCTTCGGTGTGGAATTATTTCAACAGAAATGCGGACAACTGGTGTCAAGCCGTGTGTTGCCTTTGTCAAGCTGTAATAAGTAGGGGTAAGGACGTTAACCACATAGGAACATCCTCCCTTATACGTCACCTGGAGTGCATTCATCAGAAGTCATTGACAAGTTCAAAAACTTTGGGTGACAGCGGAAGCAGTCCACTGCCAACTTAATCCCTTCCTCTTGTAACCAAGCTCCTGCAAACCACACCACCAATTCCTTCAGTGTCAATTTCCTCCTTAGACAGGAAAGCCAATAGTCCTGCAGGCCATGTCACTGTCAAGTCTGATGAGTCCTCTCCTGCCTGGGATTCCTCCGATGCATCCTTGAGTGTAACGCCTACTGCTTCTAGCGCTGCTGTTGTTGCTGCTGGAAGTCGATCGTCATCCCAGAGGGGAAGTCGGAAGACCACTTGTACTACTTCCAGTAAGCAATTGACTGTACAACAGTCTTTTGCGAGGAAGATGAAATATCACAGCAGTCATCCTGCTGCAAAGCGGATAACTCAGGCCTTGGCATCCTGGGTGGTGAAAAACGTGTTTCCGTTATCCACCGTTAATTCACAGGGAACTAGAGAATTGATTGAGGTACTGTGTCCCCGGTACCAAATACCATCTAGGTTCCATTTCTCTAGGCAGGCGATACCGAAAATGTACACAGACGTCAGAAAAAAAGTCACCAGTGTCCTAAAAAATGCAGTTGTACCCAATGTCCACTTAACCACGGACATGTGGACAAGTGGAGCAGGGCAGACTCAGGACTATATGACTGTGACAGCCCACTGGGTAGATGTATTGCCTCCCGCAGCAAGAACAGTAGCGGCAGCACCAGTAGCAGCATCTCGCAAATGCCAAGTAGTTCCTAGGCAGGCTACGCTTTGTATCACTGCTTTCCATAAGAGGCACACAGCTGACAACCTCTTATGGAAACTGAGGAACATCATCGCAGAATGGCTTACCCCAATTGGACTCTCCTGGGGATTTGTGACATCGGACAAGGCCAGCAATATTGTGTGTGCATTACATGTGGGCAAATTCCAGCACGTCCCATGTTTTGCACATATATTGAATTTGGTGGTGCAGAATTATTTAAAAAATGACAGGGGCGTGCAAGAGATGCTGTCGGTGGCCCGAAGAATTGCGGGCCACTTTCGGCATTCAGCCACCGCATGCCGAAGTCTGGAGCACCAGCAAACACTCATGAACCTGCCCTGCCATCATCTGAAGCAAGAGGTGGTAACGAGGTGGAATTCAACCCTCTATATGTGTCTTGCTGTATAGAACTAGGGTGTGTGAGATTGCTCAATACATTCTGCGCTCACTGTTGCCCAGAACAGGCTTACACTTTAATGCAGCAAAACAAACAACACTTTTATGTCTCAATAGTAAATAATTTATTAGTTCTTATAGTATTTTCGTCAGGTATTAATACATAATCATAAATATAGGTATAATATCAAGAAACTACATCAATATCTTACCGAATATTGTAGCATCACTTGAGTACTCTGGATCGGGGAATCTCAGGACGATCGTCTCAAGGGGAAATTCGGTATTCACACGCAGCACGTCTGCTAGCGTCTCAGGTGGATTCCGAAATTCCCCTAACATTCCCCGTCCTTTATGCAAAACTAAAAACACAATCTATCCATATGTGGGTACATTCCGGGGGTTCTGAAACATCTTATCTAACTGAAAATGACAACATTAGTCCTTGTCTATAACAAACTGAAAATAACAACACGAGTCCTTGTCTATTCTAAGAATCCTTCTTCTAGCATGAGACAAACACCCTTTCATAAGACAAACACCCTTGTTATTCTCTTGTCATTATATGGCATAGTTACTGCGGCACAAAATGGAAGTCAGTCAGAAAACCCCACTCTCACCCTTTCATATCACACTCGTATCACAAACGGCCCTTCACTGATTCCAATTATAACGCATAACTTGCCATTACAACCTTTTGTCGTTTACAACATATGCGGTAAAATACCACACAGTTCCAAATAGATAAAATTATTATTATTATACACAGTATGAGAACAGGATGTATCAGAAAATTTAGCATATTGGATGCAGACGGAGAATATCCAGTAAACAAGTCCCACCAATGATGAGAAGTTGCATCCTGGACATCAGAACCAATTTTCTGTAATTGATCAGCAATTATTGTTGTTGTCACTTGATGACTTACAATAGATTGATTGAGATATTTGATATGATCTTCAATAACTTTGGATTGTTTCATAATTGTATGTAGTTTATCTAACTTCAAATCCCATTAGGGAATACTTAAATTTTGTGGACTCCAATATTTTGTAACATGTTCTTCACGGTCAGCATACAATATAAATGTCTCATTTTCCCAGGTTAAGGAACTAACATTACTAATACATCCGGAAAATGGAACTACCATTCCAGGTATGGCTGGTGTATCAGTTACCAAACATACTTCTTGTGGGGCTACCTCCATCATCATTGTATATGACAAAGGTAGAACTATCCATTTGCATAAATTTACTCCATTCTCTAATAAGCAAGGTTCATAAACTGCAGATTGTACTCTACATATCTTGCCTTGTAAAGTGGGTGTACAAATACTCAAATCATGAGTTCTATTATTCTCATCTATATATTCTCCTTTCATAGTGGGGAACCAGTACCATTCTCCACCAGATGGTCCTAACAACAAAGGCATTACAATATATTTACACATTTGAATAACTTTGGTTACATTATACATAGTTAAAATACCTTGGCATATGGTGTCATTACAAATCATTTTAGCAGCTTCCAAGTGTATCCAAGCGTCCCTGGACACACTTGTATTAAAAATTGTTCTCCATACTTGTTCATTTCCGGTCATTAGCATAGTTTGCATAACGCCTTTTTGTTGTTGCTCATACATAGTCTGTAGTGTACAGACGGTCCAATTTATAAATTTAGTAATGTTGGTATCAAATCCAACAGCAAAATCATTACTAGCATTAATTAGCTGGTTCATTAAAGTATCTATTCCAGCCGATATTTTGGCTGGCTCAAAAATAGTAGGCATCCATTTTGCTTGTAATGTAAGTCCGTCATTTAATTTACTACCGGCGCTATGCATCCTATTGGCTAATGTTTCAATATCTATCCCATTTAATACTCCTGTTAGAGTCCCATATCCTCCCAACAATGTATCATACCAGGCACGTCGTTGCCGGGATATACATTGTCTATTATTGGGAGGGAAAACAACTTGTGTGACTAACACAGTCTTTTGAGCTTGTGTACCTACATTTTCACATGTAGATGGTAATCTTTTAACATGTCCAATATCGATTCGTGATGCATTGATATCAATAAACATTAAATCTTGTGCCCACCACGTTCAATTTTTTATTTCAGTAGCATTATGACATACCAAAATTAAAACGTCTTTTACGGCTAACCGAAATGTTGTTGCTCCTTGTTTAGAACAATTCTTGTATTCTTTATTCTTCTCTTCTTTAGGGAGAAATCGGAACCTACAAGGTTTGGAGCAGCAACTTATATTTACTGCAGCATTAATTGTGATGTTGCCTTCTGACTGATGTAAGGCAAATGTAGGTCGATATCTGTTTCTTTGTGGATCAGGCGGTCCAGCCCACATCGTTCCTGGAATTGTTATATTTACTATATTAGTACAGCGCTGATTGGCCTGACAAGTGAAATTATCTTGGGTTCTTGGTATGGTGGCATTGTTCCATCCCCACCGTACAGTATGCAACTCTCGTTTCTCTATCTTCAATCCAGGTGTCCATGTCAGGTGTCCATGTACTAGAGGGGACGACCAATAATACAATTCCAAGGATTCCAAGACTGAGCCTCACGACAATCTTTAGGTACAAAAATAGTGTAAGTTACTCTCGCAAATAACATTTTTCTTGAGGTACATATTCCCATTTCTCTTGTCCTGGTTTCATTATTAAGAGTACTCTGTCTTTTCCCACAGCTATAACCTCAGCCGGTTCAGGCGGCCTTTGAGGCTTCTGTACCCAGATTTTTGCTCCTACATTCACAGTGTTAGATGAACCAAAACCTTTGTCTCCTCGAACAGTAAGTTCGGTTGGAGCTTCTCCCAATTGGATAGGCTCTATCAAAATGGGTATTATTAACAATTGTGCCACTCGGTCCCCTTCACAGATTACGCAGGGGTCTGGGCTCAAATTCATCATAACTATTTTAATTTCTCCTTGATAGTCGGGGTCAATTACTCCTCCTATCACTATTCCGTTCTTGGCCATACTAGAACGGGTTGACAACTGTCCATAATGATTAGAAGGCATTTTGCAACCTATCCCAGTAGGTATAACCTTAATCCCATAAGGAACAATAACATCAGGGTTTATAGCATACATGTCCAACCCTGCCGACATGGGCGTTCTATCGCCTTTTCGTGAATTTTCCAATAATTAAGTCTTTCTACTTTATGTGCTGCCTTGATTGATAAATTGGGGGTCAACATCCTCATCAGAGGAGTTGTGGATTCTGTCAATGGTCGGTTATTTATTATCTGTAAAGCTTCTGAGATATTATCTCTCCATTGTCCAAACTTCTCAGACCCATTAACCTTTTTTAGGGTGGATTTTAGCAACCCATTCATTCTTTCTATTAACCCTGCCGCCTGCGGGTAATAGGGCATGTGGTATAACCACTCAATATTATGTTCCTGAGCATAGTCTTTTACCTGTTGTCCCGTAAAATGACTACCATTATCTGTTTGAATTTGTAAGGGCATACCATAATATTGTACTATAATCTCAAGTGTCCTAATAGTACTCCATTGTGTAGCAGTCTTACAGGGGAAAGCTACCATTAATCCTGAGTATGTATCTACTGCTGTACATGCAAATTTACACCCTCGACTTTCTGGTAGGGGTCCAATAAAGTCCATCTGCCAGATTTGTCCAGGTAACTTACCTCTTCCAATATGGCCCATTACAGTATGGGGCACTTCCCTCTTTTGGGAGTGTTGACACAAGGGACACCGTAAAATCACAGATTTCACAATGTCCAATGTGAGGGGATTACCCCTTTCTTGCGCCCACCTGTAAGTTGCCTTTTCTCCCAGATGTCCACTCTTTTGGTGTGCCCAAAGGGCTGTACCCTGCAACCATGATTCCAATTCCTTCGTCTCTCCTGTCACTGGCTCATGAGATGACTTGGCAATGGCGGCTTGTGCATCTGCTTGTGAATTAAACAAACGTTCAAGTGAGTCTAATGGTACATGTGCATCAACATGGAATACAGTTACTTTTGTTTGTTTAGTGATAACTTCAATGTCCTCCCAGACTTCCTTTCCCCATAACTCTTTCCCATGAATTTTCCAATCATGTTTCTTCCAGCTCATCATCCATGTGGCTAATCCATTGGCTACTGACCATGAATCAGTATAAATATTACATTCACCTCCAATTTCCTGTCTAAGGGCCAAATATACTGCAAATAATTCGTCATATTGGCTACTCTTTCCTTCCCCTTCTATTTCTAAAGTTTTAGACATTCGGGGATTAAATGCGACTGATCTCCATTTCCTCCTCCCACCAACATAACGTGCAGAACCATCTGTAAACCAGGTATGACACTGAGATTTATCACTCAACTCAGAATATGGCTTGCCCCATTTTACTGGTGATTCTTCTAATTCTTCACGAGGAGGGGACATACCTGTTTCTCCTGCTGGAATATCTGCAATTTTCTCATGTAGAGAGGCTACTCCACCCTCTCCTTGTTTTGCCCTTTCTGAAATGTACCATTTCCATTTAATGATACTTTGTTCCTGAGCATGCCCTATCCTATTTGATTTTGGATTAGACATGATCCATTGCATTATCGGTATCCGTGGTCTCATCAATACAGAGTGTCCTATTGTTAACTGTTCAGTATCCACTAATGCCCAATAGCAAGCTAGTAACTGTTGCTCCAAAGGAGTGTACTTTTCTCCTGCATCGGGTAATTTTCTGTTCCAAAATCCTAGTGGCACTCTTTTGCCACTTTGCTTTTGCCACAGTGACCAAGTAGCATATTGTTCTTGTGCTGATACATGTAATTCTACCTCTCCATCTTCCATGGGCCACAAATCTACTGCTTGTTGAATTGCTTGCTTGGCATCTTCAAATGCCTGTTGCTGTTCCTCCCCCCAAGTAAATGCATATTTCTTGCGTGTCACCTTTCGCAAGGGGGAAAGTAACTGTCCTAAATGAGGAATATGCTGCCTCCAAAAGCCAAACAGCCCAATATAAGATTGGGTTTCTTGTTTGTTTTTGGGGGTAGGGAAAGCTAGGATCTTCTGCCTGGCTTTAGGGAGGATTTCCCTATGTCCTTTATTCCACTGTATCCCCAAAAACTTCACAGCTTGTGCAGGTCCCTGCACCTTGGCGGGATTAATCTCCCACCCTTTATTTTTCATGTGTTTTATTAACAAGTCTAATTGTTCTTTGACCTGTTCTTCAGTATTTCCTTGAATCATTATATCATCGATATAATGTAATATCTGCATATTAGCTGGTAACTTGAATTCATCTAAATGTTCCCCTATTACTCTCTGGCAGATTGTGGGACTGTGTATCCATCCCTGCGGTAATCGGCAAAAAGTGTACTGCCTACCCATCCAAGAGAAGGCAAACTGGTCTTGTGCCCTCTCTTCTATAGGTATTGTAAAGAACGCATTGGCCAGATCTAGTACGACATACCAGGTCCCTGGATGTACCTGTATTTGTTCTATAATAGTTATTGTGTCCGGTACCGCGGCTGTCAATGGGGGTGTATATTTATTCAGTTCTCTATAATCCACAGTCATGCGCCAGGAGCCATCGCTCTTTTTCACTGGCCATATCGGATTATTCCAAGCAGTAGTGGTATATCGTACCACCCCTGTATCCATTAATTCTTTAATGGTTTCGCTTATTTCTTGATGACCCCCCGGTATCCGATATTGTTTCATTGCAATTAATTTAGTTGCAGGTGGGACATGTACTGGGGGCATTTTTACTTTTCCCACCACAATAGGTCTGGCCTGAATACAATTACTTCTGACTCCAAAACTAAATTTTCCTGTGTCTAAATAAAGGGTCAGTCCTTTTAAAACATCAATGCCTATAATATATTCTCTAATGGGTACTATTAGTACTCGGCATTTCTTAATAGGTAAATTTCCTATTTTTAGAGGTATTTCCACCTGTACCCCTTCAGTTACTCGACCACCTAACCCTGCAATTTTAATTCGGGGTCCTTTAAATCTATTGGGATTTCCATATATTAGGGTAGCCTCCGCCCCTGTGTCAATTAACGCGGGGACCTCTTGTACATTGCCCCGTGACCAATGGATTCCTAATTTGACATAAGGTCTCTCATCATGACGAATCCATACAGGGGCTTGGCTGGCTACCTATGCATCACCCTCTGAATCTTCCTGTTCCTCGAGAGGAGCAGTAGGCTTCAAACGTGTTGCTACTTTAGCGGCAATATCCTCCCAGGGATATAATTTTTCAAACATCTCCCAGTCAGGCAATTTTCCTCCCTTAATTGCTTTTTCTTGATCCCTAAATTCTTTTTCCTTTTTCTCACTGGTATTCCCTGCAAAAGCAATTTTCTTGCCTGACAAAACTTTTTGCTTATACAATTTCCATAAATAGGGAGTATCTTTCCCATCTATGGTTTCTTTATCTATTCCTGCTTTCAAAAGAGCTTGGAACATTTCCCGTCTGGATACTCTATTATCTGCATTGCCGGTTTGTCTGTATCCCTGTTCTCCACTCCCTCCTCTAGTGTTTGACTCTGCTCTATCCCTATTCCATTCTCCCATGTCCTGTAATTCCCGCATCTTATCGATTACATCTTCCCATCTTTGATCTGTCATAGAAATTAATAATGTCAGAACCACTGGCTTATATGCAGGGGGAGCTGTCTTCACGAGCCTAGCCCGAGCTGCTACTGAAACCCTTCCTTGTAAATATTCAGCGGCTTCTTCTAAAAGCACAGCGGCTTTCATAGCCTCTTCCTTACATCGTTGAACACACTCTCTGAGGGTTGTCCATGGTTTGTCAGAGGTAGGTATCTCATCAGTGTACCGGGAATTTACCCCGTATGCAACCACTGTTAAGAGATTAGTTTGTACTTGAGCATTACCCTCTCTGGCGAACCATAACTGTGCGTCCCTCATAATTGTCCTATCTTTGGATAGAGTTCCAAATTTTGCAACATCTTGTCTATCTACATCAACCCCTCCAGCGCCATCCTCTACCAAATGGACCAGCCAGGTAAGGACGCCTTCCCCGGGGCGTTGTGAAAATTTGGTCAATAGTTCCATAACTTCATTTTGAGTGAAATCTTGCAGTATCATTTTCTCTTTGAGGACTGCCTGCCCTCCACCTTCTGCAACCTTAGTTAATTGCCTGCGCGAGACAGGACAAGCATTTGCCCCAGGAGGGTCAATGACAGGATTGGGAGGATCCCATCCCCCCTTGTCCTCTTCCTCCTCCTCACTACTACTATCCCATACATCACCATCCCATGTATCGGGATCCCATTGAAGATCGGCAGAAGCAATAATTGCTCGTACTTTTCGGGTGTTTACCCTTCCCTTTCTTTTTTTATATTTGTTCTGGGCTACTTTAACAGCAGCCTTCTCGGCAACAATCTGATATTTCTGGGCTTTTTCTGATAACATCTGATTGCTGCACTGTAACAATCCTATCTTTCCTTGTTGTTCAATTACTGTTTGTTCTATATCTAAATAACGTGATTGTAACTGCTCATATCTTTGGTGCATTTTACGGTATGCTGATACTAGTATCCAGCACCGTCTTCCCAGCGCCATTACATCACCTGCCTTGGCAGGGACCCCCTCAAGTACATATACAACATCGAGGGGTTCTGCATTCTTGAGTTTACCATCCCATGATTCTGCTAAACCTGACGTTAATAACTCCTGTGCTATAATATTGTAGGGACTTTCAGTCCACCCTGGGACGGTGATTTGCTCCGCTCCAGCCTTTTTTCCCTTACGAAACATCCTTACCGTGCTATGTTGTTATATATCGGTGAAAACTTGGCAAACTGCCAATTGACAAAACTTTGCACAGAGGTAAGTCTGGCCAGGACCCACCACTGTACAAAAGCGTTTTACACTATCAGTATCCTACACCGAGATATAAGAAAACATAGATCCTGCCGACTACGCCAAAAATGTCTTGCTGTATAGAACTAGGGTGTGTGAGATTGCTCAATACATTCTGCGCTCACTGTTGCCCAGAACAGGCTTACACTTTAATGCAGCAAAACAAACAACACTTTTATGTCTCAATAGTAAATAATTTATTAGTTCTTATAGTATTTTCGTCAGGTATTAATACATAATCATAAATATAGGTATAATATCAAGAAACTACATCAATATCTTACCGAATATTGTAGCATCACTTGAGCACTCTGGATCGGGGAATCTCAGGACGATCGTCTCAAGGGGAAATTCGGTATTCACACGCAGCACGTCTGCTAGCGTCTCAGGTGGATTCCGAAATTCCCCTAACATTCCCCGTCCTTTATACAAAACTAAAAACACAATCTATCCATATGTGGGTACATTCCGGGGGTTCTGAAACATCTTATCTAACTGAAAATGACAACATTAGTCCTTGTCTATAACAAACTGAAAATAACAACACGAGTCCTTGTCTATTCTAAGAATCCTTCTTCTAGCATGAGACAAACACCCTTTCATAAGACAAACACCCTTGTTATTCTCTTGTCATTATATGGCATAGTTACTGCGGCACAAAATGGAAGTCAGTCAGAAAACCCCACTCTCACCCTTTCATATCACACTCGTATCACAATATGCTTCAGAGGATGGAGGAGCAGCAAAAGGCCATTCAAGCCTATACAGCTACCTACGATATAGGCAAAGGAGGGGGAATGCACCTGACTCAAGCGCAGTGGAGAATGATTTCAACGTTGTGCAAGGTTTTGCAACCCTTTGAACTTGCCACACGTGAAGTCAGTTCAGACACTGCCAGCCTGAGTCAGGTCATTCCCCTCATCAGGCTTTTGCAGAAGAAGCTGGAGAGATTGAAGGAGGAGCTAAAACAGAGCGATTCCGCTAGGCATGTGGGACTTGTGGATGGAGCCCGTAATTCGCTTAACCAGGATTCACGGGTGGTCAATCTGTTGAAATCAGAGCACTACATTTTGGCCACCGTGCTCAATCCTAGATTTAAAACCTACGTTGTATCTCTCTTTTCGGCAGACACAAGTCTGCAGAGGTTCAAAGACCTGCTGGTGAAAAAATTGTCCAGTCAAGCGGAACGTGACCCATCAACAGCTCCTCCTTCACATTCTCCTGCAACTGGGGCTGCGAGGAAAAGGCTAAGAATTCCGAGCCCACCCGCTGGCGGTGATGCAGGGCAGTCTGGAGCGAGTGCTGACATCTGGTCCGGACTGAAGGACCTGCCAACGATTACTGACGTCATCTACTGTCACTGCATATGATTCTGTCACCATTGAAATAATGGTGGAGGATTATATGAGTGACCGCATCCAAGTAGGCACGTCAGAAAGTTCGTACGTATACTGGCAGGAAAAAGAGGCAATTTGGAGGCCCTTGCAGAAACTGGCTTTATTTTACCTAAGTTGCCCCCCATCCAGTGTGTACTCCGAAAGAGTGTTTAGTGCAGCTGCTCACCTTGTCAGCAATCGGCGTACGTGGTTACTTCCAGAAAATGTGGAGAAGATGATGTTCATCAAAATGAAATATAATCAATTCCTCCGTGGAGACATTCACCAGCAATTGCCTCCAGAAAGTACACAGGGACCTGAGATCGTGGATTCCAGTGGGGACGAATTAATAATCTGTGAGGAGGGGGATGTACACAGTGAAAGGGGTGAGGAATCGGACGATGAGGAGGAGGTGGACATCTTGCCTCTGTAGAGCCAGTTTGTGCAAGGAGAGATTGATTGCTTCTTTTTTGGTGGGGGCCCAAACCAACCAGTCATTTCAGTCACAGTCGTGTGGCAGACCCTGTCGCTGAAATGATGGGTTTGTTAAAGTGTGCATGTCCTGTTTATACAACATAAGGGTGGGTGGGAGGGCCCAAGGACAATTCCATCTTGCACCTCTTTTTTCTTTAATTTTTCTTTGCATCATGTGCTGTTTGGGGACTATTTTTTGAAGTGCCATCCTGTCTGACACTGCAGTGCCACTCCTAGATGGGCCCGGTGTTTGTGTCGGCCACTTGGGTCACTTAGCTTAGTCACACAGCTACCTCATTGCGCCTCTTTTTTTCTTTGCATCATGTGCTGTTTGGGGACTATTTTTTTAATCTGCCATCCTGTCTGACACTGCAGTGCCACTCCTAGATGGGCCAGGTGTTTGTGTCGGCCACTTGGGTCGCTTAGCTTAGTCACACAGCTACCTCATTGCGCCTCTTTTTTTCTTTGCATCATGTGCTGTTTGGGGACAATTTTTTTAATCTGCAATCCTGTCTGACACTGCAGTGCCACTCCTAGATGGGCCAGGTGTTTGTGTCGGCCACTTGGGTCGCTTAGCTTAGTCACACAGCTACCTCATTGAGCCTCTTTTTTTCTTTGCATCATGTGCTGTTTGGGGACAATTTTTTTAATATGCAATCCTGTCTGACACTGCAGTGCCTCTCCTAGATGGGCCAGGTGTTTGTGTCGGCCACTTGGGTCGCTTAGCTTAGTCACACAGCTACCTCATTGCGCCTCTTTTTTTCTTTGCATCATGTGCTGTTTGGGGACTATTTTTTAAATCTACCATCCTGTCTGACACTGCAGTGCCACTCCTAGATGGGCCAGGTGTTTGTGTCGGCCACTTGGGTCGCTTAGCTTAGTCACACAGCTACCTCATTGCGCCTCTTTTTTTCTTTGCATCATGTGCTGTTTGGGGACAATTTTTATTAATCTGCCATCCTGTCTGACACTGCAGTGCTACTCCTAGATGGGCCAGGTGTTTGTGTCGGCCACTTGGGTCGCTTAGCTTAGTCACACAGCTACCTCATTGTGCCTCTTTTTTTCTTTGCATCATGTGCTGTTTGGGGACTATTTTTTTAATCTGCCATCCTGTCTGACACTGCAGTGCCACTCCTAGATGGGCCAGGTGTTTGTGTCGGCCACTTGGGTCGCTTAGCTTAGCCTTCCAGCGACCTTGGTGCACCTCTTTTTTTCTTTGCATCATGTGCTGTGTGGGGACTATTTTTTGAAGTGCCATCCTGTCTGACACTATAGTGCCACTCCTAGATGGGCCAGGTGTTTGTGTCGGCCACTTGGGTCGCTTAGCTTAGTCACAAAGCTACCTCATTGCACCTCTTTTTTTCTTTGCATCATGTGCTATTTGGGGACTATTTTTTGAAGTGCTATCCTGTCTGACACTGCAGTGCCACTCCTAGATAGGCCAGGTGTTTGTGTTGGCCACTTGGGTCGCTTAGCTTTAGTCACACAGCTACCTCATTGCACTTCTTTTTTTCTTTGCATCATGTGCTGTTTGGGGACTATTTTTTTGAAGTGCCATCCTGTCTGACACTGCAGTGCCACTCCTAGATGGGCCAGGTGTTTGTGTCGGCTACTTGGGTCGCTTAGCTTAGTCATCCAGCAAATTTTAGGACTAAAAATAATATTGTGAGGTGTGAGGTGTTCAGAATAGACTAGAAATGAGTGGAAATTATGGTTATTGAGGTTAATAATACTATGGGATCAAAATGACCCCCATATTCTATGATTTAAGCTGTTTTTGAGGGGTTTTTGTAAAAAAAACACCCGAATCCAAAACACACCCGAATCCGACAAAATATTTTCAGGGAGGTTTTGCCAAAACGCGTCCGAATCCAAAACACGGCAGCGGAACCGAATGCAAAACCAAAACACAAAACCCGAAAAATGTCCGGTGCACATCACTAATTTGGACACTGATGCAGTTTTCTTAATTTTATCTCTGTATGCCACCAAAATTAATTTGAAATGAAACAATGGAGATTTAATTGAATAGCAGTCTGGGTTTCCTCCTTTGTTATGCTTTGCTAGGCCTTTACTGCAGATGTCTTCCGTTGTTGTTTGTTTGTGGATCTTTCTGCCTTTAATATTGTCTTCACGCTTGATCGAGTTGAGATAAGATGATTGACTCGTTCATTTCATACTATTCAACTGCTTTGCATTAAAACACTCCTGTATGTGTTCCTTAACAGTATGATTTGGGTAATTGGGTCCATCTGTACTGTGAAGCACGGTCCAATCAACTTTGCAGAATTCGGCTGAATCTGAGCAGACAGTATATCTCTATGCACTTCAGAATTCCACCGGCTGCTTCTCTTCTTCCGTCACATCATCAATAAATACTAGGACCTAGTGCCATTGGAAGCCATGCAGTAACATAGAATCACACTGCCTACACCGTGTTTACAGAAGATGTGGTATGCTTCAGATCATGAGCCATTCCAAGACTTTTCCATACTTTTTTCTCCCCATCATTCTGTTACAGGTTTATCTTAGTTTCACCTGTCCAAAGAATGCTGTTCCAGTACTGGGCAGGCTTTTTTACATTTTTTTAATACAAAGTCTGATAAGGCTTTTCTGTTTTTGAGACAAATTCATGTTTTATACCCTGAGGTGAACCCTCTTTATTTGCTCTTGTGAATACTTCTCTTTATGGTAGCATTGGATAATAATATCCCTACCTCCTGGAGAGTGTTCTCAACTTGGCTGGATGTTGTGAAGTGTTTTTTCTTTACAATGGAAAGTATCCTGTGATCATCCACCCCTGTTGTTTTCCATGGATGTAAAGGACTTTTTTTGTTGCCGAGCTCATCAGTGTGTTCTTTTTTTTTTCTCAGAATATGCTTTTGATTTGGCCACTCCTAAGATTCGTGCTTTATCTCTGATGGGTTTTTTTTGTTTGTTTTTGCAGCCTAAGGATGGTCTGTTTCACTTGCTTTGAGAATTAATGGCAACACTTGGAAAGAACTCCAGAACTTTTGCCTGCTTAATTTCAGTCAGCCCCCAGTGTCACTTCTCTCTCCAATTCACTACCACCTTAGCTGTCTCCAGCTTCTCTGTGTTATATATTAGTACAGGCATTCCCATCCTCAGTCCCCAAGGTACACTAACAGTGCAGGTTTTAGTGATAGCCAGGATTCAATACAGATGGTTAAATTAAAATAAGGCCCCCATCTATCAAGCCTTGGAGAGTGATAAATAGCATGGTAATAATGCACCAGCCAATCAGCTCCTAACTGACATATCACAGGCTGTGTTTGAAAAATGACAGTTAGGAGCTGAATGGTTGGGTCTTGGGTCACCGTGCTATTTCTCACTCACCAAGGCTTGATAAATCTGGACCTAAGTGAGATACTAATTTAGTTACCTGTGCTCAAGGATGGCTATCACTAAAACCTGGACTGTTAGTGTGCCCTGAGGACCGAGGTTGGGAATGCCTGCAATGCCTTATATCAGTGCAATCCAACTTATTGTTTGATTTGCCACATTGTTTGCACTATGGTGCATGCTGGATGACCAGACAGTATGGTGAAAAAGAAAATCCTGAAGCATTTGTGGTACAGAGAATAACACTAATCAGAGTAAAAAACGAGAAGTAATTTGCTTAGTACGGTGAAAAAAATATATACTTATTATATCATGCATTGAACAACAAAAAACTATTGGTTGTGTATATAGAAGTCCATTTATTATGTAGCAGACAATACAGTATGCCCACAACTATACTTTCACCAATCTGAGACTGTTTATGTGGGTTGGGTTTGGGAGATCGGCAGAATGCCGTCAGTCAAAATACAGACCAAAATCCCAACAGGTGGTGAGAATGTAAGCTACCCTAACCCTCCATCCCTGCAGCATAACCCTACCCCCCCTCCTCACAGAATAACCCCCCAACAGCGTAACCTTAACCTCTACCCGCAGCCTAACCCTCCCACCCCGCAGCCTCACCCTAACCTCCCCCAGATACTTACATTCAGGATTCCTGCAGTTGGGATTCTGGCATCTGCATTCTGACAGGTGTCATGTTCCAGCGCCGGTCTCCTGACCGCCAGCATCCCATATGTCAGGATGCCAACTACATCTCATTTATTCAATTATAAATAAACCTAGAGGGGTTGATGCAGTGCCTGTTTGCGGAGCTGTTCTTGCATGACATTACACCACAGGTTCTCAAACTCGGTCCTCAGGACCCCACACAGTGCATGTTTTGCAGGTCTCCTCACAGAATCACAAGTGAAATAATTAGCTCCACCTGTGGACCTTTTAAAATGTGTCAGTGAGTAATTAATACACCTGTGCACCTGCTGGGTTACCTGCAAAACATGCACTGTGTGGGGTCCTGAGGACCAAGTTTGAGAACCACTGCATTACACTACTCATGCTCTGGAAGAGAGTGCAGGCAAATACAGGAGATGTAGAGTGATCTCAGGCACATCTCCACCTGCAACTGAATAGGCATATGTGGGCTAGAATGGAGTGTTCTCAAGTAGGAAATGGAGAGGGCACGTTAACTGATATGTGGGCTATGCAGCGTTATGCGTTCGGGTTGGGTACGGGATCCCGGTGGTCGGGATCCTGGCAGTCAGAATACCGATGCCAGGATTCCAGCCACCAGAATGCCGGCAGGGGGGAGAGCACAACAAAGACCTTTGCGGGCTCGCTGTGCTTGCCATGTTGTAGGCTCAGTTTGCTCAATGCGCTCACCACAGGTTCTATTCCCCCTCCGTGGGTGTTGTAGACACCCAAGATTGGGAATAGCTGTGGGGGCACTGCCAGTATTCTGGCGGTCGGGATCCTGGAGTCAGTATTCTGACAGCCAGGATCTGGACTGCCGGGATCCTGACTACATCCCATGCAAATATGTACTGTCTTCCATGAGTATTAAAACAAATGTATGACTAAAAGCCATACAGTCACACAGATACTTACCATTCTGCAAATATACACATTTACTGTAGTTCTGTGCATACAGGGGATGGATATGAATCAAGTAAAGCTTCGATCATATTTGCATCCTGCCGTGGCAGGCCATGGACTAATATATGCTAATTAAGCTATCTGTACTGTATGTCTATATGTGTATCTGTACATTCTCTAGTGTCGCGGTCACACCGCCCACTGTTTTTTGCATCCATGCTGCAGCAGTCAGTATTGGTATCTGGACTTGCACCAGCTGGGTGCAAAAGATCGGTCTGAGACAGGCATCCCAACTGAATCTGAATCCCTTAGAGCACAGAAGTTGGCTACATGCCCACAAAACTCCCATAACACTCCCATCAGACTCAGACTCCCAGCTGCTGTACCACCCTACAATGCCCACTTGACGTTCGTGTGTCTTTGCTTGGTATCCAGTAGAGATGCAACTACTTGGATGCGTCATGTAGCACATGCGTGCAACATGTTTTTAAATTAAGTGGAATGTGCAGCTAGCTCTAAATAAGAAACTGCATTCATTTCCTAAAATGCTCACAATCAGACCCACAATGAGCAATTGTATTATGATGTGTTCAACTCTACATCAGCTCCAAAGTGCAATGATGCAAAGATACATCACAGCTAGGTCACATATTGTCATGGACATCTATAAGAAGTACTTACTTGTCTTTCTGCATGTCCCAACTCGATATTGTTACTTCTGGGGAAGGACAGCACACTTTAGGTAACATTAACAACCATACATTAAGTGATGATAATCATAATGGTACACCCATGGGCCCTCATTCCGAGTTGTTCGCTTGCTAGCTGCTTTTAGCATCATTGCACACGCTAAGCCGCCACCCTCTGGGAGTGTATCTTAGCTTAGCAGAATTGCGAACGAAAGTTTCGCAGAATTGCGAATAGAAATTACTTAGCAGTTTCTGAGTAGCTCCAGACTTCCTCTGCCACTGCGATCAGTTCAGTCAGTTTCGTTCCTGGTTTGACGTCACAAACACACCCAGCGTTCGCCCAGACACTCCCCCGTTTCTTCAGACACTCCTGCGTTTTTCCCAGAAACGCCAGCGTTTTTTCACACACGCCCAGAAAACGGCCAGTTTCCGCCCAGAAACACCCACTTCCTGTCAATCACACTACGATCACCAGAACGATGAAAAATCCTTGTTATGCCGTGAGTAAAATACCTAACTTTTGTGTAAAATAACTAACCGCATGCGCTCTGCGAACCTTGCACATGCGCAGTAAGCGACTAATCGCAATATAGCGAAAATCGGCAACGAGCGAACAACTTGGAATGACCACCATGGTGTTTTTATGCCCAATGAATATCTTTGGAAAAAAGAAAGCATTTCATCATTCCAATGAGAAAAAATAGCCAAAGTCTTAGGTCAGAAACTAATGTCTTACGGAGTCTATGGAATCTTCAGCATTCTGAAAACAAATGGAGAGCTCTGTTAAAAGATTCCCAGTAGACATTGTGTTTTTCCATTAAAGCTGTTCCACAGCTACAATATAAAGAGATTGTTACTCTTGTTGGACAGAGACTGTCTACATCTAACTGCCACAAGTGCAGATTGGGATGGAAACCCAGCCTGGGAAGAAATTCTAAATAGGGTGTGGGGTCTATGGATGAGGAAGGGTCAGGTGACATTATATATTATATACACTGTAATGCCCCATTTTAAATTACATGCCATTGTGTTCCCCTAGATATCATTATATGCCACACTTGTTACCTCAGGTCTCATTATATGCCACACCATGCCCCAAATTCTCATTACATACTACACTGTGCATAAATTGACATTATATTGTCACACTGTTGTGCACCCTGCCAGCATTATGTGCCACACTGTAGTAACACCATTATATGCCACAAGTAGCTTTATATGCAACAGTCTAGTGTCCCAGGTAACATTTTATCATACCACACTGTAGTGCCCTCAGGTGCGTTATATGCCATACTGTAGTGCCCCCAGCTGAGCTACAGATGTGTCCTTTTAAATCATTGCTGCAGTTGTTCCAAACAGCCCCTTTTGTTGCACCAGATCCCATGAGACTCTGCAAGAGTCAGGCATCTTTTTGTGCCTAAAATGCATCTTAGTCACAACGTGATGCAACTAGGATGCACCAGGAGACACTGCTGATTATTTTGATACTTGACATTTGTTTAACTGTGTGTGACTGAGTCTCTGAATCTTTATATGAAGTGCTACTATACAGTGGTTTCTGCTTTTTCCCATGTACGTAAAGTTCCATTGTGCTTCATATCAGTCAGTCGCAACAGATATACAAGTGTCACATATCAAATTAATCAGCACATTCTGCTGGTGTGACTAAGATGCAAAAAAACATGCCCGATGCTAGCAGAGTTGCACAGGATCTGGTAGCTCAATCACGCTATGCATCTCAAGCTAGGTGGCATATTGAGGCTGGATGTGTGAGGACACATCTGTACCTCTCCCCTCAAGTGCTTTTCCTCCTCCTTATTTAGACTATCTTCTACTCCATGCTCCCTACAATGGTACCTAACCCTTGGTTTCAGCCACCCTGATGCTTATTTCAGTGTCATGTCCACTGAAGCAACAATGTTTATATACCTGTACATGTACTTGTCCTACATTGTCTTACACTGTAAGTCACTGTTTTATTGTTTTGCACTTTTATGAACTTTGGAGGTCATTCCGACCCACTCGCACGCAGCGGTTTATCGCTGCGGTTTGAATGGGTGCGGAATGCGCATGCGCGGCGGCCACTGTGCGCAATGTTGCCCGGCAACAGAGGTCGCCGGGTTATGTGGCGTCTACAGAAGAGAGCGGTCACAGGACGGACCGCAAAGAAGATTGACAGGACCCAGGCATGCCAGGGCAGATCCGGACCGTTTGGAGTCATTTTCGGGGAGTGGTGAGTATAATGCAAGTGTGTCCAGCAGAACGGAGGGCGGTGGAGTGACGTCAAAGCCGGGCCCATCATCGCTGGATCCATCGCACAGGGTAAGTATGTATAGGCCTAGTCTAGTTTTGCTTGAAATTTTTTTTGCTTAGCAGGGCTGCACAAGCGATTGCAGACCTGCTAAACTAAAATACACTCCCCCATAGGCGTGGACTAGTTGATCGCAGCAGCAGCAAAACGTTGCCGGCTGCGATCAACTCGGAATGACCACCTTTGTTAGGCGCCAATGAACCCTTGTGGTGCCATATAAATAAAGGAAAATAAAAATAACAATAATAATAATGATAATATGACCCGTTGTATTATTTATTGTCACTGTGTTGATGTTGCAGGCTTCACTGTGCACATCCTCCTCTGTAACTGGGGCTATTGTCTCAGTCTGCATGGAACAGGACACAGCGTGTGATGTCATACATAACATGGAAGACTCAGAGGCTAAGCTGTAACTCACTGCAGTGCTGGCAGCCCACCAGCATGGAGTCCTCTTGTGATAGAATTTTCCCGATTCAAGCGCCATTGGCTCATTGTATTTGTGGGGCAACCTAGAGATTAAGCTAGCTCCGGCTGCCCCATTATTAATCTCTGTCACCCCTCACCTGCTATGTAAGGAAGGGTGGCCCGAGGCATATCTCGATCAACACAGTGGGAACTTTCCCATGCTCCCGGTGGCCCAATCCTCCCCTAACCTGCCATGCAATACATTTAACCAGTAACATGCAAATGATGGGCATGGTTAAGTTGTTAAGCACTACCTGCTCCCTGAGTAATTACAATGGGCTGCAACCAGAAAGTGGTCAGTGGTTGCAAAAAGATCAGAAACACCCACAGGGCTTCATATTTTTTTTGACAGTGTTATCAAATGGGATTAACATCCTAGGACAGGGCATTGCAAATTGGCTACGTGACACCAGGATTTTATAATTTGACTGCACTGCATGAGGGTCAATTGACCCACTTTTCCTGCTTTGCAAACATTTTGCTATTGGCACGCAACATCTGCTCTCACTTCAGTTGATCTTATGTAGCCTGGAACATGTTACATACGCTTGAGATTAGGAAGAAATTATAATGCACATGTTTAAAATAGATGAAACAGCACTTTCAATATGGTTCTACAGGTTTACAAAGAAACAAAACAAACAGATTGTGAAAGTAGGGGTGATTATAATGATAATGGATTAGTTTGCAAGTTTCCTCATACTGTATGTGTGATCTCCAATGCTGACAGACACCCTTCCCCCTTATCATCCGGATACAGTATTTCTGATGTGCAAAGAATTTTGATGCTGACATGTAAAATCTCACTCGATTCTACCCAGCCTGGAACATGCATCATTAGATCAGGAAGTTATTGCCATTTCAGAAAATGGAAGATTCACCAGATGGAACAGCATTAGAAATATGCGTAATTGTGCTTCTTCATTCGTAATAAGGATAGAAATATCAACAACTATGTCATGGAGCATTCTAATTTACCGCACCATATATCGGACCATATATACTAGATTATGAGAAATCATGGGGCACTGATAATGGGCAATGGACACCAATGTGCTTGATGCAAGTTCAGAAAGAAATAAGACTTCCTTCTTCCCTCTTGACACTCTTTTAGGTTCTAGGTACAGATTTAGGGGTAAGGCCACCCCTAGGCAGAATATTATTGGGTGCCAGCCCCCAATCCCCCCCCCCCTCCCACTGCCTGGATTCTGGTGAGACTCCGCCCCCCACCCCCCTCTCTATCCACTTTTTATTTATTTTTGCCTTTTGTGTGCTAAGGACCTTTGTTTCCCATCTCTTATACTTGCACCCACCCCTGCGGCTCCCCCTGATACATCATGGAGACGTAATGTAGTGTTTGATCTTAGCCTGGTGGGAAATCCAACACTACTCATATCAAAAACACAACAGATTTTTCTCCATATGACTGTGATAGGAAACTGAGTATGTCAATGGTGTACCAAACATTAAAGAATTGTGCATAAGCCCTGATAGAAGCAAAAGACCAAAGAAGGTGTAGATTTGACAACATCATCTGAACATTGGGGGTCATTCCAACTAGAGATGAGCGGGTTCGGTTCCTCGGAATCCGAACCCCCCCGAACTTCAGCCTTTTTACACGGGTCCGAGGCAGACTCGGATCTTCCCGCCTTGCTCGGCTAACCCGAGCGCGCCCGAACGTCATCATCCCGCTGTCGGATTCTCGCGAGGCTCGTATTCTATCGCGAGACTCGGATTCTATATAAGGAGCCGCGCGTCGCCGCCATTTTCACACGTGCATTGAGATTGATAGGGAGAGGACGTGGCTGGCGTCCTCTCCGTTTAGATAGAGAGTGAGACACTTGATTTACTAGTAATTTAATTTTAGTAATTTTGGGGAGCATTAGGAGTACTCAGAGAGTGCAGAGTTTTGCTGATAGTTATACTAGTGACCACCAGTTTTATTTATTATTTAAAATCCGTTCTCTGCCTGAAAAAAAACGATACACAGTCACATACCATATCTGTGCTCAGCCTCAGTGTGCTGCATGATAATATCATCTATGTATATCTGACTGTGCTGAGTGCTCACTGCTCACACAGCTTAATTGTGGGGGAGACTGGGGAGCAGTTATAGCAGGAGTACATAACAGTGCACACTTTTGCTGCCAGTGTGACTGACCAGTGACCACCAGTATATTGTCTGCCTGAAAAAGTTAAACACTCGTGTGGTGTTTTTTTTTTTTATTCTATAAACGCATTCTGCTGACAGACAGTGTCCAGCAGGTCCGTCATTCATTATATTATAATATATACCTGCAGTAGTGATATATATATATTTTTTATATCATTATCATCCAGTCTATACTAGCAGACGCAGTACGGTAGTCCACGGCTGTAGCTACCTCTGTGTCGGCAGTGCTCGTCCATAATTGTATACCTACCTGTGGTGTTTTTTTTTTTTTCTATCTTCTTCATACTAGTAGTTTAGGAGTCTGCTGCTGACAGTGTCCAGCAGGTCCGTCATTATATAATATATACCTGTCCTGCAGTAGTGATATATATATATATTTTATATCATTATCATCCAGTCTATACTAGCAGACGCAGTACGGTAGTCCACGGCTGTAGCTACCTCTGTGTCGGCAGTGCTCGTCCATAATTGTATACCTACCTGTGGTGGTTTTTTTTTTCTATCTTCTTCATACTAGTAGTTTAGGAGTCTGCTGCTGACAGTGTCCAGCAGGTCCGTCATTATATAATATATACCTGTCCTGCAGTAGTGATATATATATATATATTTTTTATGTCATTATCATCCAGTCTATACTAGCAGATGCAGTACGGTAGTCCACGGCTGTAGCTACCTCTGTGTCGGCAGTGCTCGTCCATAATTGTATACCTACCTGTGGTGGTTTTTTTTTTTCTATCTTCTTCATACTAGTAGTTTAGGAGTCTGCTGCTGACAGTGTCCAGCAGGTCCGTCATTATATAATATATACCTGTCCTGCAGTAGTGATATATATATATATTTTTTATATCATTATCATCCAGTCTATACTAGCAGACGCAGTACGGTAGTCCACGGCTGTAGCTACCTCTGTGTCGGCAGTCACTCGTCATCCATAAGTATACTAGTATCCATCCATCTCCATTGTTTACCTGAGGTGCCTTTTAGTTGTGCCTATTAAAATATGGAGAACAAAAATGTTGAGGTTCCAAAAATAGGGAAAGATCAAGATCGACTTCCACCTCGTGCTGAAGCTGCTGCCACTAGTCATGGCCGAGACAATGAAATGCCATCAACGTCGTCTGCCAAGGCCGATGCCCAATGTCATAGTACAGAGCATGTAAAATCCAAAACACCAAATATCAGTAAAAAAAGGACTCAAAAATCTAAAATAAAATCGTCGGAGAAGCGTAAACTTGCCAATATGCCATTTACCAGACCGAGTGGCAAGGAACGGCTGAGGCCCTGGCCTATGTTCATGGCTAGTGGTTCAGCTTCACATGAGGATGGAAGCACTCAGCCTCTCGCTAGAAAAATGAAAAGACTTAAGCTGGCAAAAGCACAGCAAAGAACTGTGCGTTCTTCGAAATCACAAATCCACAAGGAGAGTCCAATTGTGTCGGTTGCGATGCCTGACCTTCCCAACACTGGACGTGAAGAGCATGCGCCTTCCACCATTTGCACGCCCCCTGCAAGTGCTGGAAGGAGCATCCGCAGTCCAGTTCCTGATAGTCAGATTGAAGATGTCAGTGTTGAAGTACACCAGGATGAGGAGGATATGGGTGTTGCTGGCGCTGGGGAGGAAATTGACCAGGAGGATTCTGATGGTGAGGTGGTTTGTTTAAGTCAGGCACCCGGGGAGACACCTGTTGTCCGTGGGAGGAATATGGCCATTGACATGCCTGGTGAAAATACCAAAAAAATCAGCTCTTCGGTGTGGAAGTATTTCAACAGAAATGCGGACAACATTTGTCAAGCCGTGTGTTGCCTTTGTCAAGCTGTAATAAGTAGGGGTAAGGACGTTAACCACCTCGGAACATCCTCCCTTATACGTCACCTGCAGCGCATTCATCATAAGTCAGTGACAAGTTCAAAAACTTTGGGCGACAGTGGAAGCAGTCCACTGACCAGTAAATCCCTTCCTCTTGTAACCAAGCTCACGCAAACCACCCCACCAACTCCCTCAGTGTCAATTTCCTCCTTCCCCAGGAATGCCAATAGTCCTGCAGACCATGTCACTGGCAATTCTGACGAGTCCTCTCCTGCCTGGGATTCCTCCGATGCATCCTTGCATGTAACGCCTACTGCTGCTGGCGCTGCTGTTGTTGCTGCTGGGAGTCGATGGTCATCCCAGAGGGGAAGTCGTAAGACCAATTTTACTACTTCCACCAAGCAATTGACTGTCCAACAGTCCTTTGCGAGGAAGATGAAATATCACAGCAGTCGTCCTGCTGCAAAGCGGATAACTGAGGCCTTGGCATCCTGGGCGGTGAGAACCGTGGTTCCGGTATCCATCATTACTGCAGAGCCAACTATAGACTTGTTTGAGGTACTGTGTCCCCGGTACCAAATACCATCTAGGTTCCATTTCTCTAGGCAGGCGATACCGAAAATGTACACAGACCTCAGAAAAAGACTCACCAGTGTCCTAAAAAATGCAGTTGTACCCAATGTCCACTTAACCACGGACATGTGGACAAGTGGAGCAGGGCAGACTGAGGACTATATGACTGTGACAGCCCACTGGGTAGATGTATGGACTCCCGCCGCAAGAACAGCAGCGGCGGCACCAGTAGCAGCATCTCGCAAACGCCAACTCTTTCCTAGGCAGGCTACGCTTTGTATCACCGCTTTCCAGAATACGCACACAGCTAAAAACCTCTTACGGCAACTGAGGAAGATCATCGCAGAATGGCTTACCCCAATTGGACTCTCCTGTGGATTTGTGGCATCGGACAACGCCAGCAATATTGTGTGTGCATTAAATATGGGCAAATTCCAGCACGTCCCATGTTTTGCACATACCTTGAATTTGGTGGTGCAGAATTATTTAAAAAATGAGAGGGGCGTGCAAGAGATGCTGTCGGTGGCCAGAAGAATTGCGGGACACTTTCGGCGTACAGGCACCACGTACAGAAAACTGGAGCAACACCAAAAACGCCTGAACCTTCCCTACCATCATCTGAAGCAAGAAGTGGTAACGAGGTGGAATTCAACCCTCTATATGCTTCAGAGGTTGGAGGAGCAGCAAAAGGCCATTCAAGCCTATACAACTGAGCACGATATAGGAGGTGGAATGCACCTGTCTCAAGCGCAGTGGAGAATGATTTCAACGTTGTGCAAGGTTCTGCAACCTTTTGAACTTGCCACACGTGAAGTCAGTTCAGACACTGCCAGCCTGAGTCAGGTCATTCCCCTCATCAGGCTTTTGCAGAAGAAGCTGGAGACATTGAAGGAGGAGCTAACACAGAGCGATTCCGCTAGGCATGTGGGACTTGTGGATGGAGCCCTTAATTCGCTTAACAAGGATTCACGGGTGGTCAATCTGTTGAAATCAGAGCACTACATTTTGGCCACCGTGCTCGATCCTAGATTTAAAACCTACCTTGGATCTCTCTTTCCGGCAGACACAAGTCTGCAGGGGTTCAAAGAACTGCTGGTGAGAAAATTGTCAAGTCAAGCGGAACGCGACCTGTCAACATCTCCTCCTTCACAGTCTCCCGCAACTGGGGGTGCGAGGAAAAGGCTCAGAATTCCGAGCCCACCCGCTGGCGGTGATGCAGGGCAGTCTGGAGCGACTGCTGATGCTGACATCTGGTCCGGACTGAAGGACCTGCCAACGATTACGGACATGTCGTCTACTGTCACTGCATATGATTCTCTCCCCATTGAAAGAATGGTGGAGGATTATATGAGTGACCGCATCCAAGTAGGCACGTCAGACAGTCCGTACATATACTGGCAGGAAAAAGAGGCAATTTGGAGGCCCTTGCAGAAACTGGCTTTATTCTACCTAAGTTGCCCTCCCACAAGTGTGTACTCCGAAAGAGTGTTTAGTGCCGCCGCTCACCTTGTCAGCAATCGGCGTACGAGGTTACTTCCAGAAAATGTGGAGAAGATGATGTTCATTAAAATGAATTATAATCAATTCCTCCATGGAGACATTCACCAGCAGCAATTGCCTCCACAAAGTACACAGGGAGCTGTGATGGTGGATTCCAGTGGGGACGAATTGATAATCTGTGAGGAGGGGAATGTACACGGTGATGAATCGGAGGATGATGATGAGGTGGACATCTTGCCTCTGTAGAGCCAGTTTGTGCAAGGAGAGATTAATTGCTTCTTTTTTGGTGGGGGTCCAAACCAACCCGTCATTTCAGTCACAGTCGTGTGGCAGACCCTGTCACTGAAATGATAGGTTGGTTAAAGTGTGCATGTCCTGTTTATACAACATAAGGGTGGGTGGGAGGGCCCAAGGACAATTCCATCTTGCACCTCTTTTTTCTTTCATTTTTCTTTGCGTCATGTGCTGTTTGGGGAGTGTTTTTTGGAAGGGCCAGCCTGCGTGACACTGCAGTGCCACTCCTAGATGGGCCAGGTGTTTGTGTCGGCCACTAGGGTCGCTGAGCTTACTCACACAGCTACCTCATTGCGCCTCTTTTTTTCTTTGCGTCATGTGCTGTTTGGGGAGTGTTTTTTGGAAGGGCCATCCTGCCTGACACTGCAGTGCCACTCCTAGATGGGCCAGGTGTTTGTGTCGGCCACTAGGGTCGCTGAGCTTAGTCACACAGCTACCTCATTGCGCCTCTTTTTTTTCTTCTTTGCGTCATGTGCTGTTTGGGGAGTATTTTTTGGAAGGGCCATCCTGCCTGACACTGCAGTGCCACTCCTAGATGGGCCAGGTGTTTGTGACGGCCACTTGGGTCGCTGAGCTTAGTCACACAGCTACCTCATTGCGCCTCTTTTTTTCTTTGTGTCATGTGCTGTTTGGGGAGTGTTTTTTGGAAGGGCCATCCTGCGTGACACTGCAGTGCCACTCCTAGATGGGCCAGGTGTTTGTGTCGGCCACTTGGGTCGCTGAGCTTAGTCATCCAGCGACCTCGGTGCAAATTTTAGGACTAAAAATAATATTGTGAGGTGTGAGGTGTTCAGAATAGACTGAAAATGAGTGGAAATTATGGTTATTGAGGTTAATAATACTTTGGGATCAAAATGACCCCCAAATTCTATGATTTAAGCTGTTTTTTAGGGTTTTTTGAAAAAAACACCCGAATCCAAAACACACCCGAATCCGACAAAAAAAATTCGGTGAGGTTTTGCTAAAACGCGTTCGAACCCAAAACACGGCCGCGGAACCGAACCCAAAACCAAAACACAAAACCCGAAAAATTTCCGGTGCACATCTCTAATTCCAACCCGATCGCATGCTGCAGTTTTTTGCAGCCGTGCGATCGGGTGTCAACTGCGCATGCATGTGTGCTGCAATGCGCAGGCGTGGCGTTGCCGCAGCGATGAGAATAATGGAAAAAAGGGTTTGCAGCGGCGAACGCAAGAAGATGACAGGAAGAGGCTGGCCGGGTGTGTCAACTCACGTTTTATGGGAGTGACGAAGAAAATGCAGGCGTGTCCGGCCGTTTGCAGGGAGGAATCCTGACATCAGCTCCAAGAAGAATCTTCGCAGCTGTGCAGAGACTGCACAAACTGCACAAGCGATTGCATAGCCCAAACCTCCTACCATGTTGGCGGCGATTACTTGGTCGCAGCAGTGCAAAAAATAGCCTGCGTGCAACCAGGGCAGAATGACCCTCATTTACCTCTTCATACTTAGATAGTGTTGGCGACTCTGCCCGTGGCAAAGTGCTTGTAAAAGAGGTATTTTCTAATGGGTATTAATGCAAAAATGAATTTCTGTAGCGCACACCCTCCAGAGGTACTCCAAGGTTTGTAAGGCAGCAGAAATTCTTAGTGCATACATTACCATCATTACATTTTTTGACCATGAAACTGATCTTTTCCATTACTGCGTATTCCTATTTAAAATGTGACTGATGCGGAATAATCTGGTTATTGAACTGTTGGGGGTATATCAAATTGGTGTCGAATACCTTATTTTGTCGGAAAACGGCTCATTTCCGACAATAAAAAAAACTGTTGAATTGCATTCGACAATTCAATAAGCCCCTTTTCCACAAAATTACAGTCTGATCCATTCCTACATTTGACTTTTCGACATTAGAGTGTCCGTAATGGTAATAAAAAACAGGTTTTCGACAAAACCATATTCAATTGAAGATTGTCGTATCAGTGTCAATGGTTTTCGATGTGACTTTCGACAATTTCACTCCGAAAAGTTTTTCTGTAGTGAGCTGACAAGAATTTTTTTATACTTGAATTTTTTTGCTTTTTTTCCATTTCTTCTAGTATATATATATTTATATTTTAAGTAATTATATTATTGGGTTGTGTATTTACGACCCACATTATTATATTTTGATTTTTTTTTCTGAATATCTTGTTCTTTACTGGGCTGGGGGAAGAAATGTACCCATGATTCCCCATTTTTACCCAGGTTACACTTTACCAAAGCCAGTCCTATGCTTGAGACTTCAGGGAGAAGAGCAGCCATTACAAGTCAGGTGTTTTGTGGAATCATTTTTTTTAGGGAACTCTGCATTTTTAACTTATATTTATATTTTTTTACACTGACTACAATGATGGAGCCTTTTTCTGACCAGATTGTAATGTTCATGATCCAGGCAAGTGTGGAAGAGGAACATGATCTTGAAGATCAGTATCGTGGTCATCAAATGTCGGCATTGGGTGAGTCAGTGCCTGCATAATTTCCACGTCCACACCAGTATCGCACTAGACGTGCACTGGAGGATCTCTCCCAGTTTGAGGTGATACAAAATTATTGCTTATCGGCTTGTGAAATATATTTGCTGTACGATCTGTTGGAGCCTGACCTGGAACCTCGGGCACAGACAATCACGCAGTCAGTGGTTTCCAGAAACTGCTGGCAACGTTACATTTCTTGGCGTCAGGCACATTCCAGCCTACTTTGTCTCAAATATGCGGTTTTTCACAGCCAACACTGCCACGCTGTTTAATCCAGGTCATTAAGGCGTTCCGCAAATTAACAACCCAGTTCGTTAAATTCCCAGATACGGACAGCGGTTGGCATGAGATCAAAATTTGCTTTTACAATGAATTTAAATCCCCCAACATTTTGTGCACGATTGACTGTACGCATGTGCAATTCAGACCGCCCAGGAATTCGGAAGAGTGTTTTCAGAACCAAAAATGCTTCCATTCCATGAATGATCAGGCGGTCTGTGATGCCAAAATTATTTTTAAAAATATTTTTGTGGGATTTCCTGGGTCATCTCACGACTACTTCATCCTAAGAAAGTCATCATTGTTTCATGAATTTGAGACAGGAAAAATGCCGAATGGATGGCTGGCTGTCAGGTAAGTATTTTTTTTTACATTTTTTTTTATATTAACCACCATTTTTATTTTTCATAAACTATGCGGGTTACCCTAACAAACCTTGGCTCTTGACATCATTGTCTAATCCTGTAGGTGAAGCCCAAGAACAGTACCAAGAGACACACATTACATCATGCGGAGTAATTGAGCATGCCTTCGGTGTACTTAAAAGCCAGTTTAGAAGTTTAGACTCTTCTGGCGGTGCTCCTTTATTCTCCCTGGCGAAGGTTTGTGGCATAATTAATGCATCTTGTATCCTACACATTTGTGTCACAAACCGTTTGCCGGTGTCTATTTGTTGCAGGGTTTTCCGAATTGGGAATCGTTCTTCTGCTCCACCTGTGGGTATGGATGAAGATGAAGCGCGAAGCCATCTACTCCGTACATACTTTTCCTCATCCTGTGAGTATAATTGGAATATTATTATTTTTTTGTAAATCAGTGTTAATTTATATTTTTATTCAAAAAATATTTTTTTTTTAAATTTCAGAGTTCTGTACTGTTTACATCCATCATCCTGTTTATCCCTTAAGTTACATCAAGTTGAAGACGTCCCATTGACGAGTGTTTGCCAGTTACCAGTTGGGTGTGTTTACCCATTTTTTTAATCCTGTTCTGGGTAAAGTGGTCTTCTACCATGACGGCCTACTTGTGATGTGGACCTTCCCCCACTGCGATGTTCCCAAAGACACCCTCCTGGTGAGATGCTGGACCACAACCTCCCTGATGTCAGTGTTACCTGTGTGTTGTTGCCTGCACCTGCTCTTCTTCTTTTTCAGGAGGGATGTCACGCTTTGAAGTACCTTGTAAATAATACTATTTTTCTCTTCCACAGGTTTCACGGGGCAGCCCTTCCAAGTACCCTCTCCAGTGTAAAGTGATGCTAAAGTCCCCCCTCTACCATGACGGCCTACTTGTGATGTGGACCTTCCCCCGCTGCGATGTTCCCAAAGACACCCTCCTGGTGAGATGCTGGACCACAACCTCCCTGATGTCAGTGTTACCTGTGTGTTGTTGCCTGCACCTGCTCTTCTTCTTTTTCAGGAGGGATGTCACACTTTGAAGCACCTTGTAAATAATACTATTTTTCTCTTCCACAGGTTTCACGGGGCAGCCCTTCCAAGTACCCTCTCCAGTGTAAAGTGATGCTAAAGTCCCCCCTCTACCATGATGGCCTACTTGTGATGTGGACCTTCCCCCGCTGCAATGTTCCCAAAGACACCCTCCAGGTGAGATGCTGGACCCCAACCTCCCTGATGTCAGTGTTACCTGCACCTGCTCTTCTTCTTTTTCAGGATGGATGTCACACTTTGAAGTACCTTGTAAATAATACTATTTTTCTCTTCCACAGGTTTTCCCTGGAATGTACCTCCATGACCTTGAATACCAAAGTGGACAGTAGAGCTAAGACCCTCACCCCCGCTACCAGAGCCGGCCGTAGGCATAGGCAAACTAGGCAAATGCCTAGGGCATTTGATATGCCTAGGGGCACCAGCAGCTTCTGATTAAAATGATATGCGGCATGCCTATATTCAGTGTGTAGCATTTTGTATGCAGATACAGCCACAGTAGCACACAGAATATAGGCATGCTGCATTTTAATCAGCAGAAGCTGTTTGTGCATCTTAGCCACATATCAATGCAAAAAAATAGGATTTTAATACCTACCGGTAAATCATTTTTTCTTAGTCCGTAGAGGATGCTGGGGTCACATCAAGAACCATGGGGTATAGATGGAATCCGCAGGAGACATGGGCACTTTAAGACTTTCAAAGGGGTGTGAACTGGCTCCTCCCTCTATGCCCCTACTCCAGACTCCAGTTATAGGAACTGTGCCCAGGGAGATGGATATTTCGAGGAAAAGGATTTATTGTTAAACTAAGGTGAGATACATACCAGCTCACACCTCAAGCATGCCGTACAACATGGCATTTAACATAACACAAATCAACGGCATGAGCAACGTCAGCAACAGGCTGACTAAAACGTAACACAACCTGTGTTGAAAACGTAACATAAACTACAGATACAGTACGCACTGGGACGGGCGCCCAGCATCCTCTATGGACTAAAAGAAAAGGATTTACCGGTAGGTATTAAAATCCTATTTTCTCATATGTCCTAGAGAATGCTGGGGTCACATCAAGCCATGGGGTTATACCAAAGCTCTAGAACGGGCAGGAGAGTGCGGATGACTCTGCAGCACCGATTGACCAAACATGAGGTCCTCATCAGCCAGGGTATCAAACTTGTAGAACTTCGCAAAGGTGTTTGAACCCGACCAAGTAGCCGCTCAGCAAAGTTGTAATGCCGAGACCCCCCCGGGCAGCCGCCCAGGACGAGTCCACCTTTCTGGTAGAATGGGCCTTCACCGATTTCGGTAACGGCAATCCAGCCGTAGAATGAGCATGCTGAATCGTATGACAGATCCAGCACGCAATAGTCTGCTTGGAAGCAGGAGCCCCAATTTTGTTGTGAGCATACAGGACAAATAGAGCCTCCGTTTTCCTAAACTGAGCCATTCTGGCGACATAAATTTTCAAAGCTCTTACTACGTCGAGAAACTTTGATTCCATCAAGGCGTCAGTAGCCACTGGCACCACAATAGGTTGGTTCAAGTGGAACGACAAAACCACTTTCGGCAGAAACTGCTGACGAGTCCTCAACTCTGCTCTATCTTCATGGAAGATCAAATTAGGACTCTTGTGAGACAATGCCGCTAATTCAGACACCCGCTTTGCGGATGCCAAGGCCAACAGCATGACCACTTTCCAAGTAAGGAATTTCAACTCTACCTTCTGTAAAGGTTCAAACCAATGAGATTGAAGGAATTGAAACATCACGTTAAGATCCCACGGTGCCACCGGGGGCACAAAGGGAGGTTGGATGTGCAACACGCCTTTCACGAAAGTCTGAACTTCTGGAAGGGAGGCAAATTGTTTTTGGAAGAAAACCGATAAAGCTGAAATTTGTACTTTAATTGAGCCCAACTTTAGGCCCGCATCCACACCGGCTTGTAGAAAATGGAGAAAACGTCCTAACTGTAATTCTTCCATAGGAGCCTTCTTGGATTCACACCAAGACACGTATTTCTTCCAAATACAGTGGTAATGTTTAGACGTTACTCCTTTCCTGGCCTGAATAAGAGTGGGGATGACTTCCTTGGGAATACCCTTTCGGGCTAGGATCCGGCGTTCAACCTCCAAGCCATCAAACAAAGTCGCGGTAAGTCTTGGAACACGCACGGCCCCTGCTGTAACAGATCCTCCCTCAGAGGAAGAGGCAGGGATCTCCTATGAGTAATTCCTGAAGCTCTGGATACCAAGACCTCCTTGGCCAGTCTGGAACAATGAGGATCGCTTGAACCTTTGTTCTTCTTATGATCTTTATCACTTTTGGAATGAGTGGAAGCGGAGGAAACACGTACACTGTCCGAAACACCCACGGTGTCACTAGGGCGTCCACTGCTATTGCTTGAGGGTCTTTCGACCTGGAACAATATCTCTGAAGTTTCTTGTTGAGGCGAGATGCCATCATGTCTATTTGAGGAAATCCCCTTAAATTGTGAATGGCCCTTAACTCCAGAACATTTATGTGTAGACACATTTCCTGGCTTGACCATCATCCCTGGAAGCTTTTCCCCTGTGTGACTGCTCCCCAGCCTCGTAGACTCGCATCCGTGGTCACTAAGATCCAGTCCTGGATCCCGAACCTGCGTCCCTCTAGGAGGTGAGAGCTGTGCAGCCACCACAGGAGTGAGGAGTGAGATTCTGGTCTTGGAAGACAGGGTTATCCTTCGGGGCATGTGCAGATGGGACCCGGACCACTTGTCCAACAGGTCCCACTGAAACACTCTGGCATGGAATCTGCCAAACTGAATGGCCTCGTAGGCCGCCACCATCTTCCCCAGGTTCTGAATTTCCAGAGCCTTTTCCACTGGAAGAAAAACTCTCTGTAATTCTGTGTCCAGAATCATTCCCAAAAACAACAGCCGTCTCGTCTGAACCAACTGTGATTTTGGCAAGTTTGTGAGCCAACCATGTTGCTGCAGAATTGTCAGGGAAAGCGTAATGTTCTGCAGTAATTGTTCCCTGGATCTCGCCTTTTTCAGGAGATCGTCCAAGTACGGGATAATTGTGACTCGTTGCTTGCGCAGGAGAACCATCATTTCGGCCATTACTTTGGTGAAAACCCTCGGAGCCGTGGACAGACCAAACGGCAACGTCTGAAATTGGTAATGACAATCCTGAACTGCAAACCTCAGGTAAGCCTTATGTGGAGGATAAATGGGAACATGTAAGTAGGCATCCTTTATGTCTACCGACACCATAAAATCCCCCTCCTCCAGACTGGAGATCACTGCCCGGAGAGATTCCATCTTGAATTTGACATTTTTCAGGTAGAAATTGAGGAATTTGAGGTTCAGGATTGGTCTGACTGAGCCGTCTGGCTTCGGGACCACGAACAGGCTTGAATAAAAGCCTTGACTGAAGAGCTTGAGACGTGCCCCCACCGGTGCGGACTCCCGCAGAGCAGCCCCAGGGTCATGCGGTGGACTTGGCAGAAGCTGGGGAGGACTTCTGCTCCTGGGAACCGGCCATGGCCGGTGATCATTTACCTTCTCCCTTTCCTCTAGTAGCAAGGAAAGGAAGACCCTCGGCCCTTTCTGTATTTATTGGGCCGAAAGGACTGCATCTGATAGTGGTGTGCTTTCTTTTGTAGTGCAGGCACTTAAGGTAAAAATGATGACTTACCCGTGGTAGCCGTAGATACCAAATCAGTGAGGCCGTCACCAAACAATACACCACCTTTATACGGTAGAGACTCCATAGTTTTCTTAGAGTCAGCATCAGCATTCCATTGATGAATCCACAATGCTCTCCTAGCTGAGACTGCCATGGCATATCCCATGATCCCAAGAGGCCAATATCCCTCGCAGCTTCCTTTAGGTAGACTGCAGCATCCCTTATATAACCCAGTGTCAAAAGAATACTATCCCTATCCAGGGTATCTATTTCAGATGACAAGTTATCTGCCCATTTTTCGATAGCACTACTCACCCACGCAGATGCAATGGCTGGTCTGAGTAGCGTACCCGTGGTGACAAATGGATTTCAATGTATTTTCCTGCCTACAATCCACAGGATCCTTTAGGGCTGTCGTGTCAAGGGACAGAAGAGCCACCTTTTTGGACAGCCGTGATAGAGCTTTGTCCACAATGGGGGGTGACTCCCATTTTTCCCTATCCCCAGAGGGAAACGGATACGCCACTGGAATCCTTTTGGGAATCTGAAACTTTTAGTCAGGATTTTCCCAAACCTTTTCACAAAGCGTGTTCAGTTCATGAGAGGGAGGAAATGTTACCTCAGGTTTCTTTCCTTTATACATACAGACCCTAGTATCGTGAACAGTAGGGTCCTCAGTGATATGTAATATGTCTTTTATTGCCAGAATCATGTACTGAATGCTTTTTGCCAGTTTTGGATCTAATCTGGAATCACTATAGTCGACACTTGAGTCAGTGTCTGTTTCGGTATCCGTGTCTGCCAGCTGGGTAAATGAACGTTTTTGTGACCCAGAGGGGGTCTGGACTAGAAACAACACATCCTCTATGGATTTCTTCCATGCCTGGTTCTGAGACTCAGATTTATCCAATCTCTTATTTATCAGAGCCACATTAGCATTCAGAGCACTCAAAACATTCACCCAATCAGGTGTCGTGGTGCCAACAGGGTCACTCCCAGAGCCGTTTGTGTCCCTAACATAGTCTCCTCCTGGGAAGAGCCCTCCGCCTCAGGCATGCTGACACACGTGCAGCCAACACACGCAGACACACTGGGCCTATAGGGGACAGACCCACAGTAAAGCCTGTCAGAGAGACAAAGAGGGAGTTATTGCCAGCTCACACCGCAGCGCCCAATCCGGTCTGAAACACCACAGAAATGCCCCACACCTGCAGCGCTTTTATAATTTACAAATAATGCACCAAAATAACTGTGCCCCCCCCCCCCCCCGTTTTTCACCCTGATACTTATGGAGCAGTGTGAGGAAGGACCAGCATCTCTGCAGCCTTGTGTAGAGAAAATGGCGCTGGGCTGTGTGCTGTGAGGGCTAAGCCCCACCCCCGTAATGGCGCGCTTCAGACCCGCTCTTTTTAAAAAAAAATTATACTGGCGGGGGTCCGGACAGTGCCCTGGCACTATGTTCGCTCTTGCCAGTTAGTTATAGAGGTTAGATATGCTACCCAGGGTGCCCCCCACCCGCGCCCTGCACCCAGTAGTGCCGCTGTATAGTGGGAGCATGGCGCACAGCGTACGATCGCTGTGCGATACCTCAAAGCCGTCACTGAAGTCTTTTTTTCTTCTTCTACTCACCTGTGTTCTGACTTCTGGCTCTGCAAGGGGGATAACGGCCGGCTCTGAGAATGAGCCCCTAGGCGTACCTAGTGATCAAACCCCTAGGAGCTAATGGTGTCCTGTAGCCAAAGAATCAGAGCCTTGAAACTCACAGAAGTAGGTCTGACTTCTCTCCCCTAAGTCCCACGAAGCAGGGAGACTGTTGCAAGCAGTACTCCCTGAAAATAAAAAACCTAACATAAAGTCTTTTCAGAGAAACTCAGTAGAGCTCCTCAGAGTGCATCCAGTCTGCCTGGGCACAGATTCTAAACTGGAGTCTGGAGGAGGGGCATAGAGGGAGGAGCCAGTTCACACCCCTTTGAAAGTCTTAAAGTGCCCATGTCTCCTGCGGATCCCGTCTATACCCCATGGTTCTTGATGTGACCCCAGCATCCTCTAGGACGTATGGGAAAGATGATTTTTCATTTAAAAAAAAAAAGGTGCCCGATGTTATCAGAGCTGGCCGGGAGCTGCCAGCTGATTCATGTCAGGCATCTCCTGGTACATGGCGCATTGAGGCAAGATTTATGAGGACACATCTGTATCCAAGCAGGCAAGAGTCACAGTGTTAGCGGCTGTGTGAGTGCTGTGTGTGAGTGGGTTGTTTGTGCAATAGTGTTCAGCATATGTGTAAGGGGCATTATGCGGGTCATGTGTATAAATGCATTTATAATGTGCAGCAAATGTGTAAGGGGCACTATGTGTGTCATTATGTGTATAAGGACATTAATAATGCACAGCATATGTGTAAGGGACATTATGTGTATAACAGCATTAATAAAAGATGGCATAATGTGTAAGGTGCATTATGTTTATAAGGACATTAATAATGTGTGTCATGTGTAAGCGGCATTACTGTGTGGTATTATGTGTAAAAATACATTACTAATGTGTGGCATTATGTGAATAAGGGGCACTACTGTGTGGCGTAATGTATAGAAAGGGCACTACTGTGTGATCTATGGTGTGGTGTAATGTGAATAAGGAGCAATTCAGTGTGAGGTAATGTGAATATGGGGCACTACTGTGGGGAGTAACGTTTATAAGGTAAAGTGGTACTACTGTGTGATGTAACGTGATTTATGGACACTATTGCATGATAAAATGTGAATAAAGTTGCAGTACTGTGTGGCGGAATTTGAATTGGGGGTACTATTGTGTGGCCATACCCCTTCCCAGCAAAAACACACCCCTTTTTGGGCTGTGCGCCGAATGTGCGCATGTTCCTATTTAAAATATAGGGGATAGGAACACTAAAATAAGGACTGCTATGGGTGAGGGGTGATGCTAGGGGGCACCAGCCAAAATCTTGCCTAGGGCATCTTATTGGTTAGGGCCGGCTCTGCCCGCTACCATGCCGGCCTACCTCAAGACCGTCAATACCCCCACACCCTTTAAGTGCCCACTTCTAAATTACATTTACAATATTTTAAAGAAAAACACAAAATTTCTCAATTTAAAATTTTATTGAAGAAAAATAGTCGGATTTCTATTGTTCATAAAAAATAAAAAATAAAAAAAAAAGTGTTTGTTTTTTCTTCATAGATTCCTTGTTCTTGTGTATATTTCTGGAAAAAAATAGAGAATCAGACTTAAGTAAAGGTTATTGTAATTAAGTCACGTTCACATTCGTTTCCCAAGAACATTTGTGGAACAACACAGCCCAGCCAAAACCCAGAGCTGAACTGTGTGGCTCCACAAGTGCAGGCGGGTAAAGGTGGAAGAGTCCTGGTGTCAGTGGTCTGTACTTTGATCTGCCTGCACTTGTGGAACCACACAGCCCAGCCAAAACCCACTGCTGGACTGTGTGGCTCCACAAGTGCAGGCAGGTCAAGATGGAGGAGTCCTGGTGTCAGTGGTCTGTACTTTGATCTGCCTGCACTTGTGGAACCACACAGCCCAGCCAAGACCCATTGATGGACTGTGTGGCTTCACAAGGGCAGGTGGGTCAGGGTTTGTGTAAGTGTGTGTAAAGTGAAACATGCCATTACTCACAGATGTAAAATCACCTAGAACAACGCTGTCCACACCTTTGTCGACCATCCCCGAAGAATTTAAAAAATATGTGAATACTCAAGTTACACAACTTTTGTACAGGTGTAAAAAATAAATGTGTTATCAGATATGCTATTTGGCCCATCATATATGTAACCACAAGGAGCTTTGAACCTTTACCGCATTCATACATGCCCAGGGCCGTCTTAGCAGCAGTGTAGGCCCCTGGGCACAGCAATGCACTGGGGCCCCTAGCCATCTTCCAGCAGTAGGGGTGGGAGGTGCCATCAGCGGCAGCTTTGATGACCCACGGGCGTTAGTGGTTGTTCTATCTTCCACTCAGCATGTAGGACCTGGAGCAGTAATTTCTGCTAATTACTCCTTTACTGCACAGATGGTGGGAGATGGGCGGGAGAGAGAACACTAAACTGTAGAAGGGGGCATTGGGCTGAATGAAGGGGCCCCAGTACTTGACATCCAGGGTGGTAGGGGGTGTTTAATACGCTGGGGAGGGGTAGATAGTGGAGTTGGCTTAATATTCATAATTTTCTGGTGAGAGGGCAGCTTGATTGACTGCAGATATCTAAAGTTCCTGGAAATAGATTTCTTAGCTTTTAATGGGATATAAAACTAGAGAGTACCACCTTTCAGGAGGTACTGGGGACCTGGGGAGCAGAGTTCAGGAGCCAGAGCAATCCACCAATGAAAAAATTACAAAACTGCATACCGTGTGGAGCTGGAGCAAGGAGCAGCTGCTGGATGGCTGATATCTCTGGTTCTGAGCAGAGTAGAGACAAGCTGCCAGTGTCCAGTGAAAGGGGAGAGTACCAGCATTTGGAGTGTACCCTCAGAACAACTCTATATTAGACAGAGCCCGAGATATCTGGTAGGGAAGAGCAATTAACAGGCTCGGATGAGGACCGTTGCTTTGCAGTCGGTTATCTCCGGTTCCCCTTGGCCGATTTTCAAAAATCTGGTACCCCTGGAAAGAGGAGACCCTCAGATATCAGCCTGGGGCCCTTATATCTCTGGGGCCCTTGGGCAAGAGCCCATTGAGCCCATACGAAAAGACGGCCCTGTACATGCCCGCGCATGAATGGATACATATAGCTCCTTGGTAGTATCCGCTCTGGGGGAGGGGTGGGTGGGAATACATATTAAATAAAATCAATCCAAAGAAAAAAACAAACTAATGGGAGGGAGAAAAAGGAAAGCACAGAAAAATAACGTTTTAAATATTGAAAAAATATGACCGCGCTATCGTGTGTGGGGACTGTCCTGATCCTCTTCCTCCGGAAGGGGCGAAGGTGTCCTTGGTGGCTATAGAGGGCATTGCGTTGGCCTTGGTGGGCATGCTGGTGTAGCTGTTGAGGCCGGTGTCCACGTTGGTGGTGCAGGCATCTGGTAGATGGGGTACATCCCTTCATACCCTTGGTACTGCTGTGACTGTCCGTACCTGGGTTGTGGTGGAGCAAGGGCAGGAGGCATCAGTGTGGCTGGTGGTGGCGAAGGTGGTGGTTGAATGACATGTGTTGACCTGCCCTTGGGAATTTGTTGTAGATCAATTGGAGAACGGTTGTGATGAGCTGTGAGTTGGAAGCGGTCTGTCGCTGGCTCTCCGACATGTTCTGGAAGCTTTGTGACTCCCATGCCGTGTTCTACACAAGCTGTCACGAGGACTGGGTTTTGTGAATCCGGGATTGTGGCTTGCGGTTTGGTATCGGTGACTTTAGGCAGGATTAGCCGAGCAGGCTGAATTAAAGTTTTTTTCATAGATCTTCTAAGGAGGTTCCACGGGTGCCCTAGCTTTTTACTTGTTAGGGCGGTTGCGTCGGCAGGACCTGTACGTCTGTGGACGAACGTCTGGTGGAAACCCGGATAGGAAGACTGTAGACTGGGGTAACAGACTCGCTGAGAGGAATGGTGACTCGGAGAGGTCAGCATGCGAGGAGAAATACCGGGTGTAGATCCAGCAATCCAGGTGAGAACTCAGGAAACAGGATGCTTTAGAAACAATGCTGTGGAGCACAGGGAACTAGCACACACAAGGCTGTGTGAGAGATGTTGCACTGGCAATTTGCTTACCCAGAAATCCCTAGATTTATACCTGCAGACTGTTTCCCATTGGTTTTGCAAACCTTGCAGGCAGGGCCGGACTGGGACTAAAAATAGGCCCTGGCATTTTTGAAGCACACAGGCCCACCTCGGCGACTCCTCCCCTTAGTATTCCTGACTCCTCCTACTTCTTAGTCTATGCTCTTACAAATATATTTAATATTATAACAACAAACAAGGGTACATCATTCTCTATTAAAATACACACAACCAGTGGTTGAAGTGGAAATTTTTAAGTGGGGGTATGGAAAAGTGAAGGTTGTAATTAAGCACGCGCCGAAGGCGCTCGCGCTCCGGAAAAGGGGGCGTGGTCACTCAAAAGGGGCGTGTCCTTCAGTGTAGTTTACCACACCATATACCCCATATTCAAATTATGCACCACAATAGTAGGACCCCTTATACTATCTAGTACTGGCGCCTCTTTCACAGTATGAGTCAATATTCACATTATACCACAAGGTATGAGCCGAAATTCACATTATAGCACCCGGTATGAACCAAAATTCACATTACAGCACCCAAAATGAGCCGAAATTCACATTATAGCACACAGAATGAGCCGAAATTCACATTATAGCACACAGAATGAGCCGAAATTCACATTGTAGCACACAGAATGAGCCAAAATTCACATTGTAGCACACAGAATGAGCCGAAATTCACATTATAGCACCCGGTATGAACCGAAATTCACATTACAGCACCTGGTATGAGCCGAAATTCACATTATAGCACACAGAATGTGCCGAAATTCACATTATAGCACACAGAGTGAGCCAAAATTCACATTACAGCACACGGAATGAGCCAAAATTTGCATTATAGCACACAGAATGAGCTGAAATTCACATTGTAGCACACTGAACGAGCCGAAATTCACATTATGCCGCATGGAATGAGACAAAATTCAGGGAGAGTGACAGCAGGGACAGGGAAAGTGACAGCAGGGACATAGGGACAGGGAGAGTGACATGGAAAGTGACAGCAGGGACATAGGGACAGGGAGAGTGACAGAGGGACAGGGAAAGTGACAGCAGGGACATAGGGACAGGGAGAGTGACAGAGGGACAGGGAAAGTGACAGCAGGGACATAGGGACAGGGAGAGTGACAGAGGGACAGGGAAAGTGACAGCAGGGACATAGGGACAGGGAGAGTGACAGAGGGACAGGGAAAGTGACAGCAGGGACATAGGGACAGGGAGAGTGACAGAGGGACAGGGAAAGTGACAGCAGGGACATAGGGACAGGGAGAGTGACAGAGGGACAGGGAAAGTGACAGCAGGGACATAGGGACAGGGAGAGTGACAGAGGGACAGGGAAAGTGACAGCAGGGACATAGGGACAGGGAGAGTGACAGAGGGACAGGGAAAGTGACAGCAGGGACATAGGGACAGGGAGAGTGACAGAGGGACAGGGAAAGTGACAGCAGGGACATAGGGACAGGGAGAGTGACAGAGGGACAGGGAAAGTGACAGCAGGGACATAGGGACAGGGAGAGTGACAGAGGGACAGGGAAAGTGACAGCAGGGACATAGGGACAGGGAGAGTGACAGAGGGACAGGGAGAGTGACAGGGAAAGTGACAGCAAGGACATAGGGACAGGGAGAGTGACGGAGGGACAGGGAGAGTGACAGTAAGGACATAGGGACAGGGAGAGTGATAGAGAGAGGGACAGCAAGGGCATACAGTAGAGACTAGAGAGAGTGAAAGGCAGCAGGGTAAGATTACCTATTTAGCAGAGGATGCTGTGGTGGATGAGGAGGCTGTGATCGGCGCGGGGCGGAGGAGGCTGTGTGCCTCGTAGATGGTGTGGAGGAGAAGGCTGTGGGAGCTGGCAGAGGTGCAGAGAAGGACTGAGCGCACAGGTCTGTCCAGTTTAGCTCCTCACTGTACGCCCATCTAGAGCAAGGCAATCTATATTTTAAAGCCAAACAGAGAACGAGAGAGAGAGAGAGGTGAGGACAAGAGAGAGAGAGAGAGAGAGGTGAGGACAAGAGAGAGATAGGTGGGGACAAGAGAGAGAAAGGTGGGGACAAGAGAGAGAAAGGTGGGGACAAGAGAGAGAGAGAGCGCGAGAGGTGAGGACGAGAGAGAGAGAGAGAGAGAGAGAGGTGAGGACAAGTAGGAGAGAGGTCAAGGCCTGAGAGAGAGGTGAGGGCATGAGAGAGAGGGAGAGGGGAGTGCAAAAGAGAGGTGGGGACGAGAGAGAGAGAGTGAGAGAGGTGAGGACAGAAGAGAGTAAAAGAGGTGAGGACAGGAGAGACAGAGGTGAGAACGAGAGAGAGTGCGTGAGAGAGGTGTGGACAAGAAAGAGAGGGAGGGAGGTGAGGACAAGAGAGGTGAGGACGAGATAGAGAGAGAAAGGTGATGACAAAAGACAGTGTGAGAAAGGTGCAGACAGAGAGAGAGGTCGGGACTTGAGAGAGAGTGAGGGGTGAGGGCATGAGAAAGACAGGTGAGGAGGAAAATGAGAGGTGAGGGCAGGAGACAAAGGACGGGAGAGAGAGGTGAGGACAAGAGAGAGGGATGGGGTGAAAGGGTGGGGACAAGAGAGTGAGAGAGAGTTGAGGACAGAGAGAGAGAGGGTGAGAACAATAGAGAGAGAAAGAGAGACAGACATCCATGGCATGGGTATACCCATACTCACCTTGGTGGGAGGCAGCGCTCTCCCTGTAGTGCTGATGCTGCAGCTGGCCATGTGCTGTGGTGCTGCTGTGGCCGGGTTCCAGGACTGCAAGGGTGGCGTGTCTCCTCCTCAGGGCCAGGGGCTCAGGCAGGCTGTAAACTGGGTGATTGTGGGCGGACACCGTGCTGCTGCTCCTAGGACTTCTTTCCCCCATAGCCGCTCCCAGAATGCTATGTGCTATGATGATAGAAAGAGAGAGGGGTGAGGCAAAAGGGGGGTGAAAACAAGAGATAGAGAAGTGAGGGCAAAAGAGGTGGTAAAGCTGAGAGAGAGGTGAGGATAAAAGAGAGAGAAGTGAGGACTAGAGAGAGGGGGAGTGAGGACAAAAGAAGGAGAGGGGGTGAGGACAAAAGAAAGAGAGAGATGTGGATGGGAGAGAGGGGGGAGGAAAAGAGAGAGGGTGAGGACAAAAGAGAGATAGAGAGAGGTGAGGACAAGAGGGGGGGTGAGAACAAAAGAGAGAGGCGAGGACAAGAAAGACAGAGAGGTAAGGACTAGAGGGAGGGGGAGTGAGGACAAAAGAGGTGAGGACAAAAGAAAGAGAGGGGGTGAGGAAAAAAAAAGAGGGGGTGAGGACAAAAGAAAGAGAGAGGGGGTGTGGACAAAAAAGAGGGGGTGAGGACAAAACAAAGAGAGTGTGGGGGTGTACAAAAAGAGAGGGGGTGGGGACAAAAAAGAGGGGGTGGGGACAAAAAAGAGGGGGTGAGGACAAAAGAAAGAGAGAGGGGGTGTGGACAAAAAATAGAGGGGGTAGGGACAAAAGAAAGAGAGGTGGTGGGGACAAAAAAGAGAGGGACGTGGATGGGAGAGAGGGATGTGGATGGGAGAGAGGGATGTGGATGGGAGAGAGGGGTGAGGAAAAGAGAGGTGAAGAGACAGAGAGAGGGTTAGGACAAAAGAGATAGAAGTGAGAACAAGAGGGGGGGGTGAGATCAAAAGAGAGAGGTGAGGACAAGAGGGGGGGGTGAGAACAAAAGAGAGGTGAGGACAAGAGGGGGGGTGAGAACAAAAGAGAGAGGTGAGGACAAGAGGGGGGGGTTAGAACAAAAGAGAGGAGAGGACAAGAGAGAGGGGGAGGTGAGGACAAGAGAGAGGGGGGGGTGAGAACAAGAGAGGGGGGGTGAGAACAAAAGAGGTGAGGACAAAAGAGAGAGAGAGAGAGAGAGAGAGAGAGAGAGAGAGAGAGAGAGAGAGAGAGTTGGGAGGGGGGTGAGGACAGAGAGATAGAGAGAGGGAGGAATCAGCCAGTGCATGTATACACTCGCACTCACCTTGGCCAGGGGACAGAACTCTCCCTGCAGTGCTGATGCTGCAGCTGGCCATGTGTGTGCTGCTGCTGGGGCCGGGATCCGCATGGTGGCGGGACTCCTCCTCAGGGGCTCAGGCAGGCAGCAGACATGGTCCTTCGCGTGTAGTACACGCCATGCTGGGGCGGCTGCTGCTGCTGCTCCCCGGCCTTTTCCCATCACCGCGGCTGCTCCCAGAATGCTGTGCGCGATGACGTCGCACCTCCATCGGCATTCTGGGAAGGTGGGACGAAAGCGGAGAGGACTTCTCCGCGGAGCACAGCGGCCGCAGCAAGGAGTTGGGAGTGTCAAGAGGGAGGGGTTGCAGCTGCCAGACCGGCCCATCTGGCCATCGGCCCTTCTGGCATGTGCCAGAAGTGCCAGATGGCCAGTCCGGCCCTGTTTGCAGGTGACTGAGTGTTTTAGATTAGCTGACCCTTCCAAGGCGGCGACACCCATCCCGGACCTCTGCAGCTGGAAGCTGCACAAATGTTTGCTGCTGCCTCTGAGACCTCTCCTCCAAGACAAGCCTGCAAGTATGCCCCTGGCCAGCAGCCCGCACCCCCACCGGAGGGACCGCGCCAGAGCATCCGGACAGGTAAGTACCGCTGGTCCCGGAACCTGACCCGCTGGACCGTGACATGACCCCCCCTTTTAGGGATGGCCACTGGAAAGCCACCAGGTTTGCTGGGATTTTCTTCATTGAACTTGTGAAATAAAGCGGGAGCATGAACATCCAAAGAATCCTCCCAGGAACGCTCCTCAGGACCATAGCCCTTCCAATCCAGAAGATATTGTAGACGTCCATGTCTTACTCGGGAATCATGGATCTTCTTGATCTCGAATTCAATACCACGATCCGTGACAACCTTTGGAGAGCGAGGAAGGATCTTACAAAACTTGTTCAACACTAAAGGCTTCAAAAGAGAAACATGAAAGGCTGGGAAGACTTTCAGGTACGGGGGTAACTTAAGCCTATAAGTTACAGAATTGATGATTTGTTCAACTGGGAAGGGCCCAATGTAGCGAGGAGCGAACTTCATAGACGGAACACATAATCTTAAATTGCGCATAGAGAGCCAGACATGATCTCCAACTGCCAATTTAGGTACAACCCTTCTCTTCTTATCAGCCCAGAACTTATAGCGAGCGGAGGCTTTTTGTAGATTTTGGTGAACTTTTCGCCAAACTCCGGAAAGTCTCTTGAGAGATTCCTGAGCCGCAGGAAGATCTTGAGCTGGTAAAGCCAGGAACTGAGGAACTCGAGGATGGAAGCCATATACGGTATAGAAAGGGGTATGACCTGTGGAAGAGTGGTAGGAGTTGTTGTGAGCAAACTCTGCCCATGGGGGTAATTCTGAGTTGATCGCAGCAGGATTTTTGTTAGCAGTTGGGCAAAACCATGTGCACTGCAGGGGAGGCAGATATAACATGTGCAGAGAGAGTTAGATTTGGGTGTGGTGTGTTCAATCTGCAATCTAAATTGCAGTGTAAAAATAAAGCAGACAGTATTTACCCTGCACAGAAACAAAATAACCCACCCAAATCTAACTCTTTCTACACATGTTATATCTGCCTCCCCTGCAGTGCACATGGTTTTGCCCAATTGCTATCAAAAATCCTGCTGCGATCAACTTGGAATTACCCCCATGGTAGTAGTTCTAGCCAGTCGTCTTGAGAAGAAGAGACATGAATTCTGAGGAACATCTCCAAGTCTTGATTGACTCTCTCTGTACTTCCATTGGTTTGAGGATGATATGCCATTGAGAATTTTAACTGTACCCGTAGGGCGGCACAGAGAGCCCTCCAGAATCTAGCCATGAGCTGGACTTCCCGTTTAGAAATAATTTTGGTCGGAAGACCGTGGGACTTGAAGATCTCTGCAATGAAAAGCTGAGCTAACTCGGGTGCGGTGGGAAGACCCTTAAGAGGTACGAAACGAGCCATCTTAGAGAAGCGGTCTATGATTACCCAAATAGTAGTAAATCCTTCACAAGAGGGTAAATCCGTGATGAAGTCCATAGAAAGGTGGGTCCATGGCATCTTAGGAATAGTTAGGGGTATTAGCTCTCCCACTGGCTGAAGACGAGGGATCTTATGCTGTGCACACTTGGTGCAGGAGGCAATGTAAGAGCAGGCCACCAATACGAGCATTGGATAAGATCGGTTGTCTGATGGAGTCCAGTATGACCGGAAAACCGAGAGGTATGGGCCCAGGTCAGTAATTTCTTCCGAAGGTGAGGAGGAACGAACACTTTTCCCACTGGGGGCTGAAGTTTAGTAGAGGCGAAGTTCCGAGACTTCAATACAGGCTGAGGAGAAGGAGAGTCGTTGGAATCCTCAGAGGAGTAGGATCGGGAGAGAGCATCGACCTTCTGGTTTTGAGAACCAGGTGAAAGGTTAGGGAGAAATTAAATCTTGAGAAGAACATTGCCCATCGGGCTATAGACGAGGATTCAAACGCTGAATATTCCTTAGAAAGATTAAATTCTTGTGATCAGTGAAAATAGTGATAGGAAACTTAGCCCCCTCCAAGAGATACCACCACTCTTCCAATGCTAACTTAACAGCCAGTAGCTCTTGCTCTCCTATCGTGTAGTTCCTTTCTGCTGGTAAGAACTTCTTGGAAAATAACCCGCAAGGATGAAGTTTGTTGTCAGTCAGACGTTGGGAGAGAACTGCTCCCACAGCATCGGCCGAAGCATCTACTTCTAAAACAAAGGCTTTATTGACATTGGGTTGCCTCAACACTGGAGCTGTAGTAAAAGCCTGTTTTAATCGTTGGAAAGCTTCGTCTGCAGATGTTGACTATTCTCTGGGATTAGCCTCCTTTCGAGTGAGAGCGGTGATAGGTGCCACTATAGAGGAGAATCCTTTGATAAATCTCCGGTAGAAATTTGCAAAACCCAAAAAGCGTTGGATTGCTTTAAGGGTGGTGGGTTTGGACCAATTGAGAACCGCTTGTATCTTGGCTGGATCCATCTCTAATCCTGAACCAGATATTATGTAGCCCAGGAAGGGCATGGAGGATTGTTCAAACATACATTTTTCCAATTTGCAGTACAAATGATGTTGGCGAAGCCTCCGCAGCACCTCTTGGACTTGAGAACGGTGATCTTTCAGGTTGGTCGAGAAAATCAGTATGTCATCTAAATAGACTACTACAGAACTATAGAGTATATCACTGAAAATTTCATTTACAAAATTTTGGAAAACTGCTGGTGCGTTGCTAAGCCCGAAGTGCATGAGTAAATACTCGAAGTGCCCATCACGAGTGTTGAACGCCATTTTCCATTCGTCACCCGCTCTGATCCGGATCAGGTTGTATGCTCCCCTGAGGTCCAACTTGGTGAAAACAGAGGCACCCTTAACCCAGTCAAATAGCTCTGAGATCAAGGGCAATGGGTAACGATTTTTTATTGTTATGTCATTCAGACCCCGGTAGTCTATGCAGGGACGAAGACCACCATCCTTTTTTTGGACGAAAAAGAACTCCGCACCGGCTGGAGAGGTGGAAGGCCGAATAAATCCTCTAGCTAGATTTTCCTTGATATATTGCGACATGAAGTCTGTCTCAGGGGCCGAGAGAGGATAGATTCGCCATCTAGGAGGAATTTTTCCCGGAATCAGGTCAATAGGGCAGTCCCAGGGTCTGTGGGGGGTAAGACCTCTGCTGTCTGCTGAAGACATCAGAAAAGGAGGAATACTGAGACGGAACTTGAGGTAGGATCTCCAGTTGGCTTTTATTTACATGTTTAACACAGGTAAGACAAGTTTGAGCACACAACTTTCCCCAGGCCAAAATTTGCATATTCACCCAATCGATTCTTGGGTTGTGCTTCTGGAGCCAAGGAAGTCCCAAAACAATTTCATGAGTAGCTATTGGAATGACTAAGAAATTAAGTAACTCCTTATGGAGAGCTCCTATACATAGCTGAAGGGGAAGAGTCTGGTGGGTAACTACTCCACTGGAGATTCGACTTCCATCTACAGCAGAAAGGGCAATTGATCGGGAAAGCTCAAATGTAGGAATCCGTAGTCGCTGTATCACATCTGCCGTGATAAAGTTTTCAGCAGCTCCCGAATCTAGGAGAGAGAAAAAAAACCTTTAGAACCCTGTGGCAGGCCCAAAGAATCCTCTAGGACAGGTTCAGAACGAGATGGAGACGATGTCACCACTCCTAACCTAATGTCTCCTCTTCTGAGCGCTAGTTTCCCAGACGCTGGGTGCAAGAGGCTACCAAATGTCCTGGACCTCCGCAGTATAGGCACAAGTTCTCCCTGCGCCTTCTCTGATGTTCCTCTGGCGAGAGACAAGCCCTATTGATCTGCATAGGCTCATCCTGGGACGCTTCAGCTGGCACACTCGAGGAAGAAGGCGGAGGAGGACGTAACCTTGGGCGCTCCCCGCGATTCTTCTCTAATTGGCGCTCTCTAAAACGAAGGTCAATCTTGGTACAAAGGGAAATCAAGTCGTCTAATTTGGGCGGAAGGTCCCGGGTAGCCAACTCGTCCTTGATTTTGTCAGACAGACCATTCCAGAAGGCCGATACTAGTGCCTCCTCATTCCACCGTAATTCTGAAGCATAGGTCTGGAATTGTACTACATACTGTCCCACAGACCGGTCTCCCTGCATTATCTCGATTGATGCCGACGTGGTTCTTCCGGGCTCATCGAAGATTTTTCGGAAGGTATCGATGAATTCATCATATTTGTCAAGTAAAGAATCAACTGTCTCAAACAGGGGTGACACCCAATCCAGGGCTGGACCGGCCAGGAGGGAGACGATATATGCTACCTTCTGTGATGGAAAGTTAAAGGGCTATAAAGAGAAATGAATCTCACACTGGTTTAAGAACCCGCGGCACATCTTCGGGTTCCCGTCGAATTTGGTGGGCGTCAGAAGTCACAGGGATGAAGGGGAAGCTACCATAGGAACTGGGGCGGTCGGCACTTGCTGAGTTTCCGGGCGTCGACCAGTGGTGACATGAGCAATGTCGGCTTGCATGGAATCCTGACGGGTAGCCATCCCTCGAATAATTTGAGCTAATTGGCTGTCAGGAATCGACTTACCAGGCTGACATCCGTCCGCCGCTGCGGACTCCGTCCTGGCTCCCTGCGGTCACCTGTCGCCTATGCCCCTGCCATGGGACATCATCAAGGTCCTGGGAACACTCCTGAGACAGTGGGCGTGTAGCGCGCCGCGTCCTCGCTAGGCCGTGGCGTGGGCGCCGCCATGACAGTCTGCAACAGCCAGTATACTGCGGCCAATCCGGTGCTTGGCCGCACCCACTTTTCCTTCACTCACCCAATCCCTGTGCACCATGGGGTACATAAGAGGCTACAGGTTCAGTCTACAGGCATCCTGGACTTTGTGTCTTTCCAGCGACCTATGTGAAAGGATCGGTTCCTGTTTCTCCTGAGTTCCTGGTTCTCTGCTAAGAACTTGTACTCCTGGTTACTCTGCACTCTTCCGTGGAACTTCAAGGCCCAGCAATACCTGCAACCTGCATAAGGCTTCACACTCATCACCACCTTGTGTGCTTCAGCCTGCAGTTGAAGACTGACTCCAGGTGTGTTCATTCCTCCACCTGTGACACAGCTTGCTGCTGCCAGTGCCTCATCACCTGCACTGTGAAGTCAGACTCCTGCTTATGCTCAGGTTTGCCATTTCCATCTACTGCCTAAGTTTCCTGTTTTAAAACCCTGCACTGGTTTCCAAGCCAGAATCATTTCATAAACATTTGTTCTTCTGATTATATATTTCCGGATATTATTTCTCAATTCATCTGTCATCCATTGCCATAGACTTTCAGCTACCATACTGAGTGATTGACTTTTCATCTGTTATTATTGTTTCTGCTTCAATACTGTTATTATCATCTGCCTAATAAAATACCATTGCGCTCATGCGCAGGAACGTTATCCAACCTCCTCGTTTCCTTCCTTCTACCTCCACTGACCCACTAGCGCCCCCTCCGGGAACACAGACCAAACACAATCTGACAGTAAGTCCAGGATCGATGGACTCGGATGGTGGACGGAGTGTGGGGTCAGAGGCCTTGCAAGATCTGGTCTCCCGTCTGGATGGTCAAGAGGTTGCGCAGCAGCAGATGCTTCACTTCCTGCAAGGGATGTCCTCCCGATTGGATACACTGCAGCAATCCCTGCCTAGTGTACTCTCACCTACTGTTCCTGTTACTCCAGCACCTGCCAGTGCTGTAAGTTCTTCTATGTCGGCTGCATCAGCTCCAGTGTCACGTCTGCACCTGCCCGTGCCGAGCAAATATGATGGCAGTCCTAAATTATGTCGCGGGTTTCTCAATCAGTGTGAAATACAGTTTGAGTTATTGCCACATAACTTTCCCACGCCAAGGTCCAAGGTTGCCTACATCATTTCCTTGCTCTCTGGATCTGCTCTGAGTTGGGTGTCTCCTCTGTGGGAACGTGCTGACCTTCTGATCAACAACTACTCAGACTTCGTGTCAACCTTTAGACGGATCTTTGACGAGCCTGGTCGTGCAACATCAGCTTCGGCAGACCTGATCCAACTTCGTCAAGGTAACCAAAGCATGGGACAATATGTCATCCAGTTCCAGACGTTGGCTGCAGAGATTCAGTGGAACAACCAAGCTCTGGTAGCAGCCTTCTGGCACGGACTCTCGGATCGGATCAAGGACGAACTGGCAACCCGTGACATTCCTGTTCAACTGTCTGATTTAATCTCCCTGTGCATTAAGTTGGACTCTCGCATCCGCGAACGCAATAATGAACGCGCTCGGAGTGAGCCTCGCAGATCAAGGTTCATACCTTCTGTACAGTTCCAGTCTCCCTCTTCTGACGAGCCTATGCAGATAAATAGGTCCCGCCTAACTCCTGAAGAGCGGGCAAGAAGAATACGTGAGAGACTCTGCCTATACTGTGCTGCTGCGGGCCATCAAATTAACTCCTGCACGATGCGTTCGGGAAACGCCAGATCCTGACTTGTAAGGGAGGAGTCAAGTTAGGATCTTTCAGTCAAGCTCCTTCTCAACAAGATCTCATTCTTCCAGTGACGCTAGAGACTTCCGTTGGGCTCCAGTCTGCGTCAGCATTAGTGGACTGCGGTGCTGCAGGAAATTTTATCACCCAAGCTGCGGTAAATAAATTTTGCCTATCTACCTGTGAACTTTCTTGTCCAGTGTACATTACTGCTGTGGATGGTAGTAGAATCTCCAAGGGGAACATTTCACATCAAACTACCCCAGTGGTTCTGGGAGTTGGATTTCTCCATTCAGAACTGATCAAGTTCCTGGTCATCCCTCAAGCCACCCAGGAGATTGTCTTGGGCATGCCTTGGCTCCAGCTACATAACCCGCAGTTTGACTGGACAACGTTGCAGCTTACCTCATGGGGTTCACACTGTCATCTATCCTGCTTAGCCCAAGTGTGTCCTATTAAGTCTACCGAAGTAAAGACACAGCTAAGTCTCCCAGCAGCTTATCAAGACTTCGCAGACGTCTTCTGTGAAAAGGCTGCTGATATTCTGCCGCCCCATAGGGAATGGGATTGTCCCATCGATCTCCTTCCTGGCAAGAAGCCACCTAGGGGGCGCACCTACCCTTTGTCTGTTCCTGAAACTGAGGCGATGAGTAATTACATCAGAGAGAATCTTCAGAAAGGATTCATCCGTCCGTCATCATCACCCGCTGGTGCAGGTTTCTTCTTTGTCAAAAAGAAGGATGGAGGACTGCGTCCATGCATTGACTATCGGGGTCTCAATGACATTACCATCAAGAATAGTTATCCTTTACCACTCATTACCGAACTTTTCGATAGAGTTAAGGGGGCCCGCATCTTCACCAAGTTAGATCTCCGCGGTGCCTATAATCTCATCAGAATCCGGAGTGGTGACGAGTGGAAGACAGCTTTCAACACTCGAGATGGCCATTATGAATACCTGGTAATGCCATTTGGGTTGAGTAATGCTCCAGCGGTATTTCAACACTTTGTGAACGAAATTTTTCGTGATGTCCTGTATAAGTACCTCGTTGTTTACTTAGATGATATTCTTATCTTTTCCCAAGACCTTCCATCTCATCGCCTACAAGTCTGTGAAGTTCTCCGATGTCTTCGTGAGAACCGTCTCTACGGGAAACTATCTAAATGCACCTTTGAAGTTCCCTCTATACCCTTCCTGGGTTATATAATTTCCGGATCGGATCTTCAGATGGACCCGACAAAATTGGAAGCTATTGCCAATTGGTCCATTCCAAATTCCCTCAAGTCTATCCAGCGGTTCCTGGGTTTCGCCAACTACTATAGAAAATTTATTCGAGGATTCTCCACTCTCATCGCTCCTATTACCAACCTGACTCGGAAAGGGGCAGATCATTCCAACTGGTCAGAAGAAGCCTTGGCAGCCTTCCGGAAGATCAAGCTAGCCTTTATGTCTGCTCCAGTGCTGTCGCAGCCAGATGTCGACAGACCGTTCGAGTTGGAGGTAGATGCCTCTACAGTTGGGGTTGGAGCTGTTCTCTCCCAGAAGGGATCTGATGGGAAAGTCCACCCTTGTGGATTCTACTCTCGCAAGTTTCTTCCTGCTGAAGCTAACTACTCCGTGGGAGATCAAGAGTTACTGGCAATTAAGCTGGCTCTCGAGGAATGGAGATATCTCCTAGAAGGGGCCAAACATCCGTTTAACATCTTCACGGATCATAAAAACCTGCTATATTTAAAAGCAGCTCAGTGCCTTAACCCTCGCCAATCCAGGTGGGCTATGTTTTTCTCACGTTTTAATTTTAAGCTTCATTTCCGCCCAGGTTCACAGAATGTGAAAGCCGACGCATTATCCCGATCCATGGAATCTGAAGAGGGAACATCTGACTCTGTGCCACATTCCATCCTAAGTCCCGTGGTTTTCGCTGCCTCTCAAGTCTCCCCAGCTCCTCCTCCTGGTAAGACTTTTGTTTCCCCAGAACTCCGTCCCAAGTTGCTATCTTGGGCCCATCAATCCAAGTTCACTGGTCATCCTGGTGTCCTGAAGACATTCAAATTCCTTTCTGCGTCATATTGGTGGCCAAAGATGAAAATGGACATCCAGGATTTCGTGGCATCCTGTCCTAAATGTGTGCAGCACAAGACTCCTCGTCAGTCTCCAGCAGGTCAGTTACAACCCTTGTCTGTCCCTAGTCGTCCTTGGTCTCACCTGTCCATGGATTTTATCACTGACCTTCCTCCTTCTCAGGGACATAATACCATTTGGGTTGTAGTGGACAGATTCACCAAGATGGCTCCTTTCGTTCCTCTCCAGGGTCTCCCTTCTGCCCCGAAACTTGCCCAAATCTTCCTACAGGAGATTTTCCGCTTACATGGTTTACCCTCTGAAATAATATCTGATCGGGGGGTACAGTTTGTAGCGAGGTTTTGGAGGGCCCTCTGTTCTGCCATGCAGGTTAAATTGAAATTCTCGTCATCATACCATCCTCAGACGAATGGGCAGACAGAGAGAGTCAATCAAGAACTTGAGACTTTTTTAAGGTTATATGTGTCATCTTCCCAGGATGATTGGTTCAATCTGCTCCCATGGGCCGAGTTTGCCCATAACTTTCGATACCATACTGCTACTGAAACGACACCATTCTTTGCAGTATATGGGCAACATCCCCGTGTACCTGAATTCCAAGAACTCCCTCATATGGATGTTCCTGCTGCCACTACTGCTCTGACTCAGTTTTCATCCATTTGGAAAAAAATTCATGTTTCCCTCAAAAAGGCCTCCAGTCGATACAAGATCTTCGCCGACCGCAAGAGACGTGCGGTTCCCCATTTGAAACCTGGGGACAAGGTTTGGTTATCAACCCGCAACCTTCGTCTCAGGGTCCCATCCATGAAGTTTGCACCACGCTTCATTGGTCCTTACCCTATCGAGAGTGTCATCAACCCAGTGGCTTACAAGTTGAAATTACCATCTTTCCTTCGTATACCTAACGCTTTTCACATTTCTCTCCTCAGACCTCTAGTCCTAAACCGCTTTCAGAATACTCTTCCAGTAGGTCCCAAGGTTCGAACTCAGCGGGGCGTGGAATTCGAGATCAACAAGATTCTGGACTCCCGTTGCCGGTATGGACGTCTCCAGTACCTGGTCGATTGGTTCGGTTATGGCCCAGAGGAGAGAAGCTGGGTGAATTCATCTGATGTCCATGCTCCTAGGTTGGTCCGTGTCTTCCACAGCACTCATCCCTCCAAGCCACGTGGGTGTTCGGTGTCCACCCCTAAAGGAGGGGGTACTGTCAGGAATCGACTTACCAGGCTGACATCCGTCCGCCGCTGCGGACTCCGTCCTGGCTCCCTGCGGTCACCTGTCGCCTATGCCCCTGCCATGGGACATCATCAAGGTCCTGGGAACACTCCTGAGACAGTGGGCGTGTAGCGCGCCGCGTCCTCGCTAGGCCGTGGCGTGGGCGCCGCCATGACAGTCTGCAACAGCCAGTATACTGCGGCCAATCCGGTGCTTGGCCGCACCCACTTTTCCTTCACTCACCCAATCCCTGTGCACCATGGGGTACATAAGAGGCTACAGGTTCAGTCTACAGGCATCCTGGACTTTGTGTCTTTCCAGCGACCTATGTGAAAGGATCGGTTCCTGTTTCTCCTGAGTTCCTGGTTCTCTGCTAAGAACTTGTACTCCTGGTTACTCTGCACTCTTCCGTGGAACTTCAAGGCCCAGCAATACCTGCAACCTGCATAAGGCTTCACACTCATCACCACCTTGTGTGCTTCAGCCTGCAGTTGAAGACTGACTCCAGGTGTGTTCATTCCTCCACCTGTGACACAGCTTGCTGCTGCCAGTGCCTCATCACCTGCACTGTGAAGTCAGACTCCTGCTTATGCTCAGGTTTGCCATTTCCATCTACTGCCTAAGTTTCCTGTTTTAAAACCCTGCACTGGTTTCCAAGCCAGAATCATTTCATAAACATTTGTTCTTCTGATTATATATTTCCGGATATTATTTCTCAATTCATCTGTCATCCATTGCCATAGACTTTCAGCTACCATACTGAGTGATTGACTTTTCATCTGTTATTATTGTTTCTGCTTCAATACTGTTATTATCATCTGCCTAATAAAATACCATTGCGCTCATGCGCAGGAACGTTATCCAACCTCCTCGTTTCCTTCCTTCTACCTCCACTGACCCACTAGCGCCCCCTCCGGGAACACAGACCAAACACAATCTGACATTGGCGCTGGGATTCCTCTAGACTCTCCAGACGAGCTTCTATGCCCTGCAGAAGATCCGTACCAGAACAATGAGCACCCTCCGGATCCATAGGGCCAGTGCAAACTGTCACGGGGACTGGGTTTTGTGAATCTGGAATTGTGGCTTGCGGTTTGGTATTGGTGACTTTAGGCAGGATTAGCCGAGCAGGCTGAATGAAAGTCTTTTTCATAGATCTTCTAAGGAGGTTCCACGGGTGCCCTAGCTGTTTACTTGTTAGGGCAGTTGCGTCGGCAGGACCTGTACGTCTGTGGACAAACGTCTGGTGGAAACCCGGATAGGAATACTGTAGACTGGGGTAACTGAGACTCGCTGAGAGGAATGGTGACTCGGAGAGGTCAGCATGCGAGAAGAAATAACCGGGTGTAGATCCAGCAATCCACGTGAGAACTCAGGAAACAGGATGCTTTAGAAGCAATGCTGTGGAGCACAGGGAACAAGCACACACAAGGCTGTGTGAGAGACGTTGCACTGGCAATTTGCTTACCCAGAAATCCCTAGATTTATAGCTGCAGACTGTTTCCCATTGGTTTTGTAAACCTTGCAGGTGACTGAGTGTTTTAGATTAGCTGACCCTTCCAAGGCGGCGACGCCCATCCCGGACCTCTGCAGCTGGAAGTTGCACAAATGTTTGCTGCTACCTCTGAGACCTCCTTTACAGATTTTGTAAAAACTTTTACAAGAGACAGTTCATTTATTATCTGTTCTCTAGTATCTGTTGTTATGTCAGCCATATAATTGTTGCAAGTTGGTGGACATAACTTTGTATCAATTTACATCTGCATTATTTATACAGTCTTGAACAGTAGACTGGTGTAAAAGATGGCGTTATGTTACAATACTTTCACATTTTCCTTTTAGGTACAAATTTTGCCTTGCAGCAGTCTGGGTCCTAGAAATAATAAAGGACTATTAATTTAATGAGCCGCATGGGTTAATAACTCTCCTAATTAATAGCCTAGTAGCATTTATAATTTTTGAATAAATATTCACACAGCTTGGTTATAAAATCTGTATTTTTAATTTATTAATAATATATGTATTTCAATATTTCATTTACTTTAATCTCATTGTAGAATTACTATTATTATAGTATTTTAAAACTGGGGTTAATATAATACCTTATTACTTCGCACTCTCAGGCTATCAGATGACTTGTTTTGCCTGGCTACAGAGATTTATCTTAAAAGATTAAATAAAAGTTATGTTTTAACACTGTATTTATATTTCAAAAGAGTGCGCCACACACTAAGCCTTCTTTTAGTGAGAAACCCACTAGTGGTTTACACTAATAACGTTTAGAAAAACACTGCATACTCAGCTTAGTGGCGCACCTCCAACCCAGTTTCAATTTGACTAGGGCTTCTCTTTTTCTTAGCCCTCATTACATTTCATCTATTGGTTGGTTAACTACAAATTACTTATGTAAATTTTTGTAAAAACACCTGTGCATTATCCTTCAGACGTTTTGTCCTTTCCTCAAAATACCTCTCCTCCCAGACGTGCCTGCAAGTCGTGCCCCTCGCCAGCAGCACGCACCCCCACCGGAGGGACCGCGCCAGAGCGTCCGGACAGGTAAGTACCACTGGTCCCGGTACCCGACCCGCCGGACCGTGACACCAGCTTGTTGATGGATGTCACCAGAACTTGGAGGACGTCCAGAATCGCCCTGTGTTCTTCGTGCCTGGTCTTTGTCATTTCAGCCATGGTGTTTGGCCATGGTCTGTTGCATTGCAACCATACTGTAGGCCATCTTCTCCATTGACTTCTCAATGGCCTCTAGTCTGGTGTTGATGACATCCCGAAAACTATTCTCTGATGCCAGGTTGTCTACCCTCTGAACTCTTTAGGGATCCTGCCCTTGCTGAATGTCTCTCATCAATTGCACTTGTGCAGCTGAAGAAATGTAAAAAAAAATTTAGAAGTCCAATCCCACATATGTTTGAAGGATCACAAACTTTTCAGTTTCTTAAAAAAGTTATATTTATCTAGTTACTTACACAGGGGTGTAGAAACTGGGGGCTGCTGCACATCCACCTTGTCGTCCGACTCTTCCTGTAACAGATCCGGCCTGAAGTAGGGACCAATCCCTGATGCAAATCCGCTGCTGGTCTGTGGCACCTCTGTTTCCAAAATTATTAAAAAAAACAGTTAGTAAATAATATTAGAAAATATGGAAAAGCTCACAATGGATTCATGTATTAACCTTCTGCATCCTGTGATGCCGATGCTCCAGGAGCTTCTCTGGGCGTCAAATCTTGAGACATTTTTTGGCTTGGGATTGATGCATCGGCACAGCTACCATCAAACCCTTGAAAAGTCTCATCCATGAATCCTGAGGACTCAAACAGGTCAGGTGATGGGTCCACAGTATAAAAGGTCACGCTTTCTGATTATTGAGGATGTGTCACAGTCTCTGAGCTCCTGGAGGATTGGTCCCGAGCTGGTGATGCCCTGCACGCAAGTGAAGTTCTGCGTACTGCTGTTTGGCTCACAGGTGAGGGTCTACGTGCTGGTGATGTCCAGCGTGCTGGTGTTGGTCTGAATGCTGGTGATGTCCGTGGTGCTGGTGATAGTCTGTGCGCAGGTGATGGTCTGTGCACATGTGATGTCGGCGCGCTGGTGATGGTCTGCTTGCTGGTGATGTCCGGCGTACAGGTCATGGTCTGCACGCTGGTGATGTCCTGTGCGCAGGTGACGTCCCTTTGGCAGGCGTGTCTAGGGGAAAGGAGAAACACACTTTAGCAAAGAAAATGAAAAATAGTTTAGTACAGCACATTTGAATGAATTCTTACAATCACACCTGCTTTTGGACTGCTGGGCTCCCACCGTCTCCCATCTACTGGGTGGTTCTTCTTCCTCTGCAAAGCCAGCAGGGCGGGTGGAGTCCACCCTGCCTGGAACTCCTTGGATCATGACAGGGTTCATGCGCCTTTTGATGACTTCCTCCAGGGCAGCCACTTGAAATTCAAAGCCGGACCACCTCCAGTTGTGGTCTTGCGTCGGCGCTGAATCCCCATCTTTTTCTTGGTCTGTCTACGGCAGTCACTGTAATGCTTCATGCAGTTTCTGGTGTCTCAACGGTTTCCAAATACTGCAGTGACTTGATCCGCGATGGCCTCCCAGATCTTCCTCTTTGCCTTTGCTGCTGTCTGTGCCTTTGGTCAATACAGAACGTCGTAGGACCGGTCGACACCATCCACTAGGACACAGTTTTCCGCCTCAGTGTACCGGGGTCCATGCGGAATCTTCCGCCCTGTTTCTTCTCCAGAGGCTTCCTTGTCTGACTGATCCTCTGGCTGGCTTGTTGGCTTTTAGGAAAATAAATTACATACAATTAATACAATAACACTGACATATAGGTGTGCCTCAGGTTATGTCAGTGTCCCTAGCAGTGCACAAAGATACCTGTAGGTGTGCCTTGGGGTGTGACAGTGTTCCTGGAAAAAAAATTGTACAAAGTGGCCCGTGGGCGTGGTAAGGTGTATGCTAGTGTGGCTGCAGGTGCAGAAAGTAACTTAAATTACTTCTCCAGCTTTTTTTTCCCCTCCTACGGCCTGGGTCCCTTGATGACCTTGGCTGCTCATTGGATGACCTTGGCAGGTCAGCCATCTCCTCCTCCTCGGTCAGGGCCCACTCCTTGTCGCTGTCCAGCGAGTCTTCTGAGGAGTGGGTGGAAGAGGGGGCGCGGGGGTGCTTTTCCCTGGACATTCCTGCTTTAAATAAATTTACAAAAAAAAAAAACATATGTATCCCAAAACACAACCAAACACCACAAAAATATAACACAGACCCACCAGGCACCACAAATTTAGATACCAAATAATACCAAACAATACCAGTGGTCAAGCATGACAAAAAAACACATTAGCACATCAAAAAACAGTAAAACCCCACCCAAAGTCCACTAAAGCCACCCCCACATGGCATGCTGCAATTAAACCAGTGTTCAAGCATGACAAAAAAAACACATTAGCACATCAAAAAACAGTAAAACCCCACCATAAAGCCACCCCTGCACCCCCACATGGCATGCTGCAATCAAATCAGTGGTCAAGCATGACAAAAAAAAACACATTAACACATCAAAAAACAGTAAAACCTTACCCAAAGTCCACTAAAGTCACCCCTGCACCCCCACATGGCATGCTGCAATTAAACCAGTGGTCAAGCATCACAAAATAAACACATTAGCACATCAAAAAACAGTTAAACCCCACCCAAAGTCCACTAAAGCCAACCCTGTACTCCCACATGGCATGCTGCAATTAAACTAGTGGTCAAGCATCACAAAAATAATACATTAGCACATCAACAGTTTAACCCCACTCAAACACCCCCCCCCCCCCCCCCCCCAAAAAAAAAAAAAAATCATTCTGCAATAAAACAGGACCTAAGCATAAAATAAAACACCTGTACACGTTAAACATACCCCAAAAAAATCACCCAAGCACAGGGATGTGCAGTCAGGGGAGGCAGAGCCTCACCTGTCACGCTCCCTATCATACTCAGAGTTCTCACTATAAAAATGACTGGAATAACACAAAGAAGATTTTTTATAATTTATAAGCATTTTCTTTGTATTAATGCAATCATCTTTATAGATAAAACTTACCAGACTTTCAGGGCTCCTGGAACTGCAGGGAGAAATAGAGATGAGGCAGCAGCAGCTCAGCCTCATCTCTCACACTGTCAGGCACTGTCTGTACAGATGGGCGGGGATACACAGTGGCCAATCAGACCGAATAGAACAGATATAGAACAGAATAGAATAGGCATGCCCAACAGTGGGGTCGTGCTTCAGCTCTGTTGAACAGCTCGGATTGGTCATGTGACCAATCCAGGAAGTGCAGGAAGCCAGGAAGACCGGAGCTGAGCAGCATGGCAAGGAAGGAGGAAAATGGAGACCCACAGTGCCAGCAGCAGACTCCCGTGCACAGTGAGGGAAGTTAGTAGCTGCCAGAACCTGAAGTGTGTGTGTGTGTGTGTGTGTGTGTGTGTGTGTCAGGAATATGTTTGTATGACATCTGTAGTGAGTGTGGGGACAGGACTCTGAGTGTGTGCCATCTGTAGTGAATGTGGGGATAGGACTGTGTGTGTGTGTGTGTGTGTGTGTGTGTGTGTGTGTGTGTGTGTGTCATCTGTAGTGAGTGCAGGGACAGCTGTGTGTGGCATCTGTAGGGAGTGCGGGGACAGGTGTGTGTGTGTGTGTGTGTGTGTGTGGCATCTGTAGTGAGTGGGGACAGGACTGTGTGTGTGTGTGTGTGGCATCTGTAGCGAGTGCGGGGACAGCTGTGTGTGGCATCTGTAGTGAGTGCGGGGACAGGTGTGTGTGGCATCTGTAGTGAGTGTGGGGACAGGTGTGAGTGGCATCTGTAGTGAGTGTGGGGACAGGTGTGAGTGGCATCTGTAGTGAGTGCGGGGACAGGTGTGAGTGGCATCTGTAGTGAGTGCGGGGACAGGTGTGAGTGGCATCTGTAGTGAGTGCGGGGACAGGTGTGTGTGGCATCTGTAGTGAGTACAGGGACAGGTGTGTGTGTGTGTGTGTGTGACATCTGTAGTAAGTACGGGGACAGGCGTGTGTGGCATCTGTAGTGAGTGCGGGGACAGCTGTGTGTGGCATCTGTAGTGAGTGCAGGGACATGTGTGTGTGTGGCATCTGTAGTGAGTGCGGGGACATGACTCTGTGTGTGTGTGTGTCTGTGTGTGTGTGTG